>NW_023187731.1:0-3658 GCF_002007445.2 Ailuropoda melanoleuca | reverse complement strand
TGATCTGCTCTACTGTACTCCTGATTTCTAATTCATTGATTTCTGCTCTAATCTTGGTCAACTGCTTCCTTATGTGTGGATTAGGCCTGTCCCTCTGTTGCTGTTCCAGCTTCTTGAGAATCNTCTTGAGGTGAGAATATAGAAACTGCATTTTAGATTTTTCTATTCTTTTGAGTGAGGCTTGGATGGCTATGTATTTCCCCCTTAGGACTGCCTTTGCAGTATCCCATAGGTTTTGGACCGTTGTGTATTCATTCTCGTTGGTCTCCATAAATTGTTTAATTTGTTTTTTGATTTCCTGGTTTATCGAGTCATTCTTGAGCAGGATGGTTCTTAGCCTCCAAGTGTTTGAGTTTCTTCCAGGTTTTTCCTTGTGGTTGAGTTCCAATTTCAGAGCGTTGTGGTCTGAGAATATGCAGGGGATAATTTCAATCTTTTGGTATTGGCTGAGACCTGTTTTGTGTCCCAGAACATGGTCTATTCTTGAGAATGTTCCATGGTCATTAGAATAGAATGAGTATTCTTTGGTTCTGGGTGTAGTGCTCTATATATATCTATGAGGTCCAACTCGACGAGTATGGCATTCAAAGATCTTGTTTCTTTGCTGATTTCTTGCTTAGGTGATCTGTCTATTGCTGATAGTGGATTGTTGAGGTCCGCTACTATTAGCGTATTTTTATCTATATGTCTCTTTATTGTGGTTAAGAGTTGGCTTGTGGGGCGCCTGGGTGGCACAGCGGTTAAGCGTCTGCCTTCAATTGTCATATCCACTTGTTGAATACTTCCTTTAAGAATAATATAGTGCCCTTCTGTATCTCTCTCTATGGCCTCTAGTTTAAAATCCAGTCTATCTGATATGAGAATTGCTACTCCAGCTTTCTTTTGAGGTCNTTTTTATCTATATGTCTCTTTATTCTGGTTAAGAGTTGGCTTGTGTATCTTGCTGCTCCCCTGTTGGGGGCATATATATTTATAATTGTCATATCCACTTGTTGGACATCCTTTAAGAATAATATAGTGCCCTTCTGTGTCTCTAACTCTAGTCTTTAGTTTAAAATCCAATCTGTCTGATATAAGAATTGCTACCCCAGCTTTCTTTTGAGGTCCATCGGCATGAAAGATGGTATTCCATCCCTTTACTTTCAGTCTGAATGTATCTTTAGGTTCAAAATGAATCTCTTGTGGACAGCAAATGGATGGGTCATGTCTTTTTATCCAATCTGCAACCTTGTGGCATTTTATGGGAGCATTTAGGCCATTTACATTGAGACTGATTATCGAGAGAGATGATTTTAATGATGCCATGTTGCCAGTAAAGTCTTTGTTTCTATAGATTGTGACTTTCTGTTCTGTATCACTTTTGGGGCCTTTTTACTTTTATAGAACACCCCTTAATATCTCCTATAGGGCTGGTTTCGTGATTACGAAATTGGTCAATGACTGGAGATTCTGGAAGGTCTTTATTTCTCCATCAATTCTGAATAACAGACTTGCTGGATAAAGGATCCTTGGCTGCATGTTTTTCTCTGAAAGAGCTTTAAAAATGCCCCCCCAACCCTTTCTCTCATACAGGTCTGACGTAATTCTGATACCTTTGCCTTGGTACGTGAGAAATTTCTTTGCCCTGGCCGCTTTCAATACTGTATCCTTGGATCTAATATTTGCAAATTGCACTATGACGTGTCGTGGCGTAGGTTTGTCGTGGTTGAGCTTGGGAGGGGTCCTCTCTGCCTCTTGAACATGAATGCTTGTTTCCTTTGCTAGATTAGGGAAGTTTTCAGCTACGAAGTTTTCAGCTACAATTTGTTCAAATATCTCTTCTAGACCTCTGTTTTTCTCCACCCCCTCGGGGATGCCAATGATTTTGACATTGGAACGTTTCATTGAGTCAGTAATCTCCTGTAACGTACATTCTTGAGAATGGATTTTTTTAAGCCCAGATTCTATTTTAGCTTTCTCTTCTACTAACGCATCCTCCAATTCGCTGATACATTCTTCTGCCTCATTCACCCTGGCCGTCAGAGCCTCTCATTTTGACTGCATTTGTCTGATAGAATTTTTAATTTCTGCCAGATTCGCTCTCATTTCTGCCCTTAGAGATTCTATATTTTCATTAACATTTTCGTTAATACTTTTTTCAAGTCTACACATCATCTTGACCATTGTTACTCTGAATTCCATTTCTGATAATTTGTTTATATCCATATCCATTAGTTCTGTGGCAGAGGCCACAGACTCATTGTCTTTTCTTTGCTGGGGGGGACTTCTCCTTCTCGTCATTCTGATGAGGAGAGGTTGCAGGGTTGTCCAGAGCCCAAATTATTGACCGGGACCCAGGCTGTGCGCCCTTGTTTTATAGGGATCTTAGGGATGTGGGCTTCTTGATTTTTCAGCCTGCCTTCTGGGGGATGGGCCTGCCATGCCAATACTCAGGCAACACTGTTTCGGTAGAGTCTCTGTGTCCCCTGCGAGGGGGGGTGGGGATGGGCACTCTGTGAGCCATTATTTCCAGGCTTTTGTTCTCTGGTGGCTTTTCCTGGTGGTTTGCTGTGCCTCTTCTGAGAGTCAGGGCAGCAGTGGCCGAATCTCAGCCTCTGTCACAGAACAGAGGGATCGCGAACTGTTCTCCACTGATGTTCTGGCCACTTTAACTCTGTTACTGTTGGTGCTGCTCAACCCTGCAGCGTCCCAGGATGTGTGCCCCACACCCCACATCCCAGCCCTCACTTCCAGGGCCAGTGCGTCTCTGTCCTTTATGTTTCTAACACCGCCAGCCGCCAGCCACCCCGCGCGCTCCTAGAGCTCCCGTTCTCAGTCTGGATCCAGTGAGCACACCGGAGTTCCATGAGAAGTCTGGTGGTGCGCATTCCCGGCTCACAGTCTCAGTCGGTTCTCTCGCGGGTGCCGTCCACGAGTCCGCCCGCTCCCCTGTGCAGGTGGCTACCGCTTCCCAGCACCCGAACGCGTCGGCTCCCTCCCCCTTCCATTTATCTTCCAATATCTGTGTGCGGTTTCATGGCTCCCTGCTTCCTACCCCAATACTCAGCGCTGGAGATGTTCATTTGTAGAGATCCAGATGTATCTTCCTGCATCTCAGGCTGATTCCGTGGATGTCCAGGCTGGTCTGGTACCTATCCAGCTCGACTCAGGGGAGCGGCTGAAAAAGGGGTCCCCTACTCCTCCACCATCTTAACTCCTCGGAGCATGAGACTCTTGATCTCAGGGTCATGAGTTCGAGCCCCATGTTGCATGTAGAGATTACTTGAAAATAAAATCTTAAAAAAAGTGTACAGTGTGATGATTTCCTATCCATACACAGGATGTCCAGAACTGAGTCAGCATATCAGTCACCCTCATCACCTCATATATTTACTTTTATTGTTGCTGTTTGGTGAGAACACTTAAAATCTATGGTCTTAGGAAATTTCAAGTACTCAATAGTTTATCCACTATAGTCACCACCTAGACCCACAGAACTTATTCATTTTTAACAGGAAGTTTGTATGCTTTTACCAGCCACTTTTCTTTCCCCTACCCCAAGCCTCTGGCAATCACCATTCATCTCTGTTCGTGTGAGTTCAAGTATTTTTTTTTTTTTTTAAAGATTTTATTTATTTATTTGACAGAGACAGCCAGCGACAGAGGGAACACAAGCAAG
>NW_023187730.1:0-1662 GCF_002007445.2 Ailuropoda melanoleuca | reverse complement strand
AATTCCACCAACTGTGAACCTAGACCTCAGTATATATTGCATTTTTAAATCTTAAATCTTTTATTTCTTAATCTTAGGTGATGACAGTAAGAAGTTATTTCAATTAAAATTATATTTGAAAGCATTATTGCATCTATCTCTCTCTCTCTTTTTTTTTTAAGTAGGCTCCATGCATGGAGCCTAATGCAGGGCCTGAATTCATGACCCTGAGATCAAGACCTGAGCTGAGATGAAGAGTCAGGTGCTTAACTGATGGAGCTACCCAGGCGCCCCTATAACTCATTTGTTAAAAAGTTCTATTCATATGCGTGCTGTTGGGGATATGTATTTTTAAATGTTTTGTTTTTACTGATTTATACACAATCAAAAAACTTAAAAGACAACTCCTACAGAGCAGGAAAGTGCTGACACACTATACCCATGGGCGAAATTTAGCCCACTGCCAATTTTTGTAAATAAAATTAATTGCAACACAGCCATACTCATTATCTATAGAAATTTTTGCTCTACAATGGCAGAACTCAGTAGTTGCAACAGAAACCATATATCCCACAAAGCTGAAAATATTTACTATCCCTCTTTGCAGAAAAAGTTAGCTAAGTGCTTGCCTGGACCACTTTTGCCTGCTGGCAGTTTAGCTGAATTGCAGATATCAAATCTAGGATACATCAGATAACCTCAGAAAATCAAGCCTTGTTGCAAGGACAAGCCTGCAAATCTGTGGTAGACATCACAACCACCAGAGGTTAAGCTGTGATATCCTGGCAGAGAACACAAACATCGCCTGTCTCCAAGCACCAGCTTCTCCATGGGGAGGAGAGGTACTCCAGCAACTAGTAAATTGCAAAAGAGAGTTCTGCACCACACCAGGCTTTCCCCTAGGGTTGGGAATGTGCTCCCTAAGGATGGCTTTTACATTTGGTCTGCAGGCTCTCAGCCTCACTACAGGGATCTGCTTGAACCACATATAAAAGGAAGAGTTCAAAACAGATGTGATCTGTTGGCAGAAGGAAGACTTGTGCCTGTCATTATTAGGGCATGGGAGGCATCAGACTGGAAAAACATTGCTAATCCTTTGGGTCACTTATTAATAAGACAGTGCAGATCACAGATAAAATGTTCCACCACGATTTACAGATGATCAAAGATAAACCAGAAAGATAGGTAGTAAGATGCTTGGCCATGTCTCTGTGTGTTTTATGGAATCCCCCAAAATTGGAGCCATTTTTGGTTTCTCAATGGTCTTGGCCTAAGAAACCAATCAAACACAATGCAAATATGAGCTAGTTGGTAAAAACGGATTGACAGTTCAGTAATCGATGGATTGCTTGGCAATGTGAACTTTAGGTGACTGGGAAGATGAAGGAGCTGCTGGACTCCACTCGATGATGTTACATCCACAGTCCAACTCCTCAGAATCTGCTCTCTCGGCACTCAGATCAAACCCCAGGAAATTCACTTGAGAAAGTCGCCACTACTTGGAATTGTTCTTAATTACATCCCTCAAATGCTAGCAACAGAGTGGTTTGAACATTTTTTTTAAGATTTATTTTTTTTTATTAATTAATTAATTAATTAATTTATTTATTTATTTTTAATGTTTTTTTTTAATTATATTATGTTAGTCACCATACAGTACATCCCTGGTTTCTGATGTAAAGT
>NW_023187729.1:0-603 GCF_002007445.2 Ailuropoda melanoleuca | reverse complement strand
CACGAAGGTCTAGAAAACACAACTCTGACCTGCCAATCAGCTGCTGGACGCGAGGACGGGGATCTCAGAAATGCTATGCCGACCGCGAAGGTCTAGAAAACACAACTTCAATCTGCAAATCAGCTTAGTGGTTGCCCAAAGCCTGGGTGTGGGTTGGGGTGTGACTGGGAAGATGCCCAAGACAATTGTATTTTGATTGTGGTGATAACTAAAAAACTGCACAAAAACTCATCAAAATATACACTTAAAATGGGACCATCTCACTGCATAGAAATCAAATCTCAATAAAGCTCACTTAAAGGAAAAGAGACTTTTTAAAAAAGATTTTATTTATTTATTTATTTGACAGACAGCCAGCGAGAGAGGGAACACAAGCAGGGGGAGTGGGAGAGGAAGAAGCAGGCTCCCAGCAGAGGAGCCCGATNACACAAGCAGGGGGAGTGGGAGAGGAAGAAGCAGGCTCCCAGCAGAGGAGCCCGATGCGGGGCTCGATCCCGGGACCCTGGGATCACGCCCTGAGCCGAAGGCAGATGCTTAACAACTGAGCCACCCAGGCGCCCCAAGAGACTTGTTTTTTAAGAGTTTATCTATTTGAGAGAGAGA
>NW_023187728.1:0-866 GCF_002007445.2 Ailuropoda melanoleuca | reverse complement strand
CAGAGAGAGTTGGCTCCAATTATCATAGCCTTATACTAGGAAATGAATGAGGCAGAAACCCCACACACAGCTAGAGTAACCTGGGTCTATTAGGGGAAGCAGTGAGAGAGAGTTTCAGCATCTCCTTTGTCAGGTATGGCCTGTGTTTTCTCCAGCAACCTGGGTTTATTCAGCNGGCCTGTGTTTTCTCCAGCAACCTGGGTTTATTCGGAGGAGGCCTGTTTAGACAGTCATCCAATATATCAGGAGGGAGTTTATCAGCCTGGTTAGAGGCCAAACACATTCTGCAAGAGACCTTAGATCGGGGTCCTGATTTAGGGCTATTTGGGGCTGGACATAGGGTACCTACATCCATTTGCCCTGTTTCCTGCAGAAGAGATCTAACTGATAGGTCGGACTGAAGCTTAATGACCCATTAATGGGCCATTTTTCTTCATCTCCTAAGGAGTACTGAGGCCATGCAATGTTACAGATCAGTTTTGTTTTTTAATTTTGCAATCAGAATGGTTCCAGTAGGTTAAAAGTCATGCCAAGTTCCTTAGGAACTGAAGAAGCCTAGAGAAGGTCCATCACCAAAACTCCTCCTGACTCCTGGGCGGCATCCTATGCAGGCTATGTCGGAGGTTCCAGATGCCAAAATGACGGGAGGTGTCCCTTGAATGAAATCTCTAATCACCATCCCACCATATAGGCCCCACAGGAGGGATGCTCCCATTCCCCCACTCCCCATTACCTCCTAGACTACAAATGGGTGCCAGCGAATAGACCAAAATACCATGCTGTGCTGTGAAGAATCCGCCATTTCTAACCCATGGAAAACACCAGAAAAGTTTTACAAGGAAATTACCCAATTTTATAACTTAAGT
>NW_023187727.1:0-742 GCF_002007445.2 Ailuropoda melanoleuca | reverse complement strand
ACCTCTCTCCCAGGAGTTGTCTCCCAGGACCCGACCCGTGATGGTCGGTGCCAGGTGTGGTCTGAGGAAGCCGATTCTGAAACAGGACTTGGGGGCTCC
The DNA here is from genome assembly GCF_002007445.2 of Ailuropoda melanoleuca. Lineage (NCBI taxonomy): Eukaryota > Metazoa > Chordata > Mammalia > Carnivora > Ursidae > Ailuropoda > Ailuropoda melanoleuca. Next base: position 643 of record NW_023187727.1, on the reverse strand, counting down.
CCGTGGGGACTCATCACCAGCAGCGAGTGGNGCGAGCGGAATACAGCCCCCAACCACAGCTCATTTCCTCATTTAATCCTCGCAGTGGCAACACTGGGGGTTGGGGGGGGTAGCTGCTTCCTTCCCCAGTTAAAATTGTGAGTGGAGATCAAGGCTGAAAGTGACCTGGCCAAGGTAACCCACCAGGGAAGTGGAAGAACTAAAACCCGGGCCACCAACTCCAGATCTGGGACCTTTACTTACTTTACTGCAGTTTCTCCCGAAGAAAAAACCTTTCTGCTATATATCATTTTATACTTCTAACACATTGGTATAGCTCAATAGCTCCACTCTAAAGGGGCTTTTGATCCATGCTGATGCCACTTCACACTGTCTACTGAGTCCCGCTAGGTGACAATTTTCTTGGTATTACACTGTTGTGCCCGGCGTGCCTCTGAGCAGCCCCCAGGCCCGGCCACCCTCCCAGGCTCGGTCAGTTCCTGACAGAAAGATGGCAGGTGGGCCAGGGACCAGGAAGGTTTTAAGGGCTGTCTTAGGCTGAGTTTGATCTGCCCGTTCTAATTATGTTCTTAAGTACTCTCACGTTAGGTTAGAAAAGAACTTTGCAGCGGCTCCCTTTAGTCATACGGACGAATGCTGAGGA
>NW_023187726.1:70166-79209 GCF_002007445.2 Ailuropoda melanoleuca | reverse complement strand
AAGATCTTTTATTCAGATCTCTCCTTATAATATTAACCTTGTTTTGTCATATTTGATGTCTCCCTGCCTAGTTCCAAGATGCCACCCTCACCACCGTAACTTCCGGCTAGCAGATGACAACTTCTACTCAAGGAGGTTCATCCATGTTGTCCATGTTGGAATCAGCTGCCTCCCCTTTCATAACTCATTTTAGAGGCTCCATGGGTACCATGTGTAAGGAAAGGACAGAGTTCCTGCGGGGCCCCATTTCCTGCCAGAATGCCCGGGGAATAGGTTCTACTGTTGTCACTAGTGAAGGGATTAACCACGTCAATACATGTGTCACAGCTTGGAACCTCCGGCCCCAGAACTTTGCCCCCCCCGTCATCTGTCTGTTTCACTGTGCTTAGTACCATGGGCATTCGCCTGACAAGAAGCCCCACAGCAGTTTCCCAATAAAAGAGGCTCAGGGACAAGACCTATTTTTGGACTGGTTTTTGTCTCACTTCCTCATTGTCTGAGACACTGTGGGTAACCTTCACTTCTCCCACTGCCATGATATACAGCACAGTAATAGTCAGCCTCGTCCTCAGCCTGCAGCCCGGAGATGAGCAGAATTGCTGTATTAGTGGAGGCATCTTTGGATCCAGAGACTCGACTGGGGACACCAGGTCCCAGCTCCTTGTCTGAGTCTGAGTAGTAGTACAGGAAATATCGGGGAGGGCTTCCTGGCTGCTGCTGGTACCAGTGCATGTTTTTACCACCAACACTGGTGTCCCTGCTCAGGGCACAGGTAAGTCTGGCCGTTGTTCCCAGAGATGCAGAGAGGGATGGCGGCTGGGTCAGCACAGGCTGCGACAGGGACCCTGCAAACAGACACATCAGAATGAAGAGAAGGGATAGTGTGCATGTGGTTGATGAGCTGAGCCAGAGGGATCTGACTCAGCTAGGGGGCCACCCTCTTGCCCTGGGGCCTGCCCTACCTGTGCAGTGACAGAGGAGCACGAGGAGGACAGGGCTCCAGGCCATGGTGACACAGCCCCTTCTTAGCCCACAGATCTGGGGCTGGGCTGCCCCTGGCCTGTCTTATCTCTTGTCCAAAAGCCTTACAGAGGAGGGGCTGTTTATGCAAATGGGACCCACACCTGCTTCTCCCTCCTGTGCTCATACAAGTTTGAGGACCTTGGGCAGGGAAACTTCCTGATGGATGGACTAGTTTCCCCTGAGTGGGCCTGGAGGAAGCAACTGTTGTGACCACACACAGGCCCAGTTCCAGGGACTTGTTCAGCCCCAGAAAGAACATGACTGTCCAGTTCCCACTGAAAGTAAGAGGTCAAGCCCCAGGGCCTCCTGGCACTGAAGGACTGCCCAGCTCAGGGCCCCTAGCCTGCATAAACCCTCAGACAGCATCTCACAGCACCCACTGCTGGTCTCTGGAAGTATCTCCCTTTTTCTCACAGATGGCAAGCCTCTTCTTCACCTGCTTCTCAGATTCCTGTTCCCACCATGTGAGAGTGACCCTTCATGAAGGACAGATGTCCTGTGTGCTGTCCCTGGTCAGGCTTCCTCCATGGGCTGGGGTCTAGTGGGAGGTACATGTGCAGTCCTGACCTATGATAGTCTGTGAACCACTGTGGAGCTGAGGACAAGACACAGGGTACAGAGAGCAGAAGGAATCTGTTCTGGCAGGAGTGCCTCACAGGAGGCAGGCTGGCTCTGGGTGTTAANAGGAGGCGGGCTGGCTCTGGGTGCTAAGTGTGACCGGAGCTTCCAGAGGTGACACACACCTTCACAGAGGAGGACACAGAACTTGGGATTGCTGGGTCCTTCCTGAGCAGGACTGAGAGGGCAGAGCAAACTCTGATGAGGCTGCTGGTGTTTTAGGGACAGAGCAGGGCCTGGGCGTCTAGCCGGGACCAGTGCAGCACCATCCTGTGACCCTTCCTCCATTTACTGTGAGATTTGTAATCCCAGCTATGCCTGACCTCAATTCCTGCTCATTAGAGAATTAGCTTCATGGGAAGATCTAGGACAGAATTTGGGACTGGGAGACCTAGAAGGGGCCATGGGGTGGGGGTGGCCAGAGGAAGGTGACAGCCAAGGAAACAGGGAAGGGTGAAGTGGCTTGTGTCCCCAGGTGGGACACAGGGAGATGACTAGAGCCTGGACTGTGGGAGAGGGAGGGATGGTCCAGAGTGTCAGGTGGATGGAGGGAGATGCTCACAGAGACAGGGATGCCTAGAGTTCCAGAGGTGAGGTCAGGTGGGAGAGCAGGTGGAGGGCTGGTATTGGGTCTGTTGTCCCCGTGTCACATAGAGTCCATGTATGAGCTGTGCAGAGGTGTGGAAACACTCACAGACAACCAGGGCTGATAGATGCCTTCCCTCCCCCAGAGCAAGGATGTGGATGTTACAGCATCCTCCTACCTGAGGTCTTAGTCTGCAACGTTCATTCATTCATTCATTCATTCATTCATTCTCCATTAATTTTTAAACACACATTTAAGGAAGATCCACATGTGTCAGTTCAGTGTTCATCACAGGATTAAATAAAATATGATTTTTCTTCATTTCAGAACTGCCTCTACATTGTCTATTTCATATAATGGGCAAAATTGCTGTTTGCCTTTCTCAATTTCTGTGTTTGAAAGCCCAACTAACATCACAGAAAANGTTTGAAAGCCCAACTTACATCCCAGAAAGGTTCCTACTCAGTCAATTTGTGTCTATTTATCAAAAGATTCCTTGATACACTGCAGAAAAGTATGCAGTTTTGTATACATCAAATTTGAAGATAAGGAGGACCTAAACCTTAAGGGAAAAGGAAGAATTAGAATATTTGACGTATCTGAAAAATGCAATGTCAGCTTCCATAAGTCACCATAAAATATAGAAATTCATGACCGATAGCATGTTACTTAGAAATAACAACTATTGGGGTGCCTAGGTGGCACAGTTGTTAAGCATCTGCCTTTGGCTCAGGGCGTGATCCCGGCTTTCTGGGATTGAGGCCCACATCAGGCTCCTTAGGTAGGAGCCTGCTTCTTCCTCTCCCACTCCCCCTGCTTGTGTTCCCTCTCTCGCTGGCTGTCCCTCTATGTCAAATTAATAAATAAAATCTTTAAAAAAAGGAAAAGAATAGCAACTAAAATCTTGATAGTTTCAGAACTAATGAATTTCTTGTATATTTCATCATGAATAAACTGGGGGGTCACAGTAATCAGCCAGGCTCCATGACCTTGAAGGGAGCCCTGAGGCAACCCTGGAACCTGTCTCAAACCTTCTCAAGGCATCGGGGTCAGAAGAATCCTGTCCTGCTGGCAAGGTCTGGAACCAGTAGTGAGCACAAGGATTGGAAAACTGGATGTGGGAGAAGAATCCAGGGCCCAGGAGCCCCTCACAAAGTTGGAAGGAATGGAGAGTCCCCCACAACCCTGCACCCAAATCCTGGGGGCTCTATGGAGATGCTGGTTGTCCCAGGGGAGAGCTGTCCTTGGACTGTGCTTTTCATGTCTGAAGGACCACGCTGAGGGGCACATTACCAAGGAGTCCCATCAATGGGTCCATGTGTGAGCAGAAAAAGCTAGGGGTCCCCAGGCCAGGGAGGGGATGGGATGCAGCTTTCCTGACACAAGAGAAGTCATTTTAGGTCCCCAACTATTTTCTGTGATCTCTGCCTTCGTGGTTCTACTGTCTTCGCACACATCATACAGATCTTCCTCAGAAGTGTCAGAATTAAGGCAAAATGAAAAATAAAATTTTAAAAAGACCAAAAACCCAAAACAAACAAACAAAAAGCAAGTCCGGTAGTTAAAGATTTTAAAGGGACAAAGGGAATGCAAAAATTGACAGTCTCTACCAGGCCAGGAAATAGTCTAACCACATCAAAGACAACAAATCCCTGGTGAAACCCCCCATGCTGTTTCAAAGGAAACCAGGCCCTGCATCCCTTCCCCCAGATAAGGAGCTCGAATCCTTTCCAGTTAATCTTTTCTCTGGGAGCAGGTCCCTAGCCTTATAGGACTTAAATGTATAACTTATATGATATGATATGTATATGCAACATGTAATATGTATGATGTAAGATTTATAAATAATATATAGTATTTTATATCACACCTGATATTTATATTTACTAGAGTATGCATAACAGAATGATATATGTAATATAAACATAATATATTGTACACAATTTATGTTTATAGAATGCTTATATATTATATACAATTTTATTATGTGTAATATTTATTTATAGTACTTTATAATAAATATCACAAGTCTTATTTTTCCCTTCTCCCCCTAACAAGGACCTGGATGCTCTGGAGGGCAGAGCAGTGCAGTCTGACAGGACTCTGGAAGGCAAGCTGGAGGCCATAAGGTGACAGAATAGGGTTTTGCTTGGGAACAGAGCAGTGCAGATGTCTCCCTACCCCCAGCATCTTCTCTCTTCAGCCCTAAAGGGAACTCCTAGTCTCTGAGGGAGGAGCTGATAGAAGAATGAGGACAGGACAGAGGCCAAAGAACTCTGCTGCCTGAAGCCACAGTGTGGGCCTCCCCTCCACCCCTCCCCAGGGGTCTCTGGCCCTAGACCCAGGTCCCATGGCAGGTGATTTTTGTTTCATGATGCGATCTTCTCCAGGCATGGCCCTGTCTGCCCCTGTCTGAACCCCAGCCTGGGCAAGACCTCCATGGGGTGGAGGATGAAACAGGAAGGAGGAAGTAGACAAAGCTGAGCCCCCATGCAGCTGCGGGGACCCAGGACCTACAGTCACACGTCAGTGAAGACCAGGCCTGCCAAGTGTGCAAGAATTATTGGAGTATTTCCCTCCTTGGTCAAGACCAGAAGCTGTCCTCACAGGCCCAGTGCCACAGCGCCACCTGCTGGGCTGAGACGCCAAGTTCTCCAGGCCCTCCAACACCTCCCTGTGCTCCTGGAATGATGTCCAGACTTTTGTTATAGGATCTGGAATGATGTCACTGCCCAGGGTAGTAGAATGAAGGTGTGCCCTCTGTGGTGTTCGGGCAGACAGTTCTCCCCGCTATGTTGCTAAGGACCTCCGGATGGTTAAATACACCGTGTATTGCACATGCTTATGTTACCAGGTATTTCAGGATTACCTGACACTGGGGTTTTGCCTCTTCCAGGACCTTGGGGTCATAACCACTCTACCATCATCATGAACCAAATAAAAGACTTACAGTTCTCAAGTACTCAGGTGGTTCACATCTCTTAGCAATTCTACATGGACCAAGCTTCCAGTTGGACCGTGGTTGTTGTTGTTGGTGGTTTTGATTCTCCTGAGAGGTCCCCTCAGCCTGCACAGCAAGGACTTTGATGCCTGTCTCTGCCATGAGAATAGAATCCTGTCAGCGAAATGTGTATTCTGCTCCTGCTAACTTTTCTGGGTTCAAAGTGTCCTTGAAGGTTAGCCTGAAAAATGCTTCTATAAAACACACAACACACACACAACACACACACACAACTCACACACACCACACACCACACACACACAACACACACACAACACAAACAAAACACAACACACACAACACACACAACACACACACAACACAAACAACACACACACATAACACAACACACACAACACACACAACACACACACAACACAAACAACACACACACATAACACAGCACACAGACAACACACACAACACAAAACACACACACAACACACAAAACACACAACACACACAAAACAGAAAACACACACACTACACACCAAACACACACAACACAAAAAACACACACAACACACAAAACACTCAACACATAAAAAACACAACACACACAAAACAAACACACACACCACACACACCACACACAACACACACACACCAAACACTACACAAACACAACACAAACACAACACAAGAACATTACAACACACATACCACACACACACAAAACACACAACACACACACAACACACACAACAGAGACACAACACACACAACACACTCGCAACACACAAGACACACACAACACATACACAACACACTCAACACCCAACACACACAACAAACACACAACACACACAAGACACAACACAACACACACCACACACAACATACACACAACACACCCAAAACACAACACAACACACAAAATAAACACAGCACACAACACACAAAACATACACACCACAGACAACACACACAAAAAACACATCCACCAACACACACAAAACAAAATCACCACACACAACACACACACAACACACAACAGACAACACACACAACAAAAACAGCACACAAAGCACACACACAACACAATACACAAACACAACAATGACACAACCCACCCCAAACACACAAAACACACAACACAAAGCACAACACACACAACACACTCAACACACACAACACACACAACACACACACACACTACACAAACACAACACAGACACAACACACCCACAACACAAAAAAAACACTCTATACACACAGCACACAAAACACACAAACAAAAAACACACACAACACACAGACACACACAGAACACACAATGAACACACACAACACACAACACACACTACAAACACACCACACACAAAACACACACAACACACTCAACACACAACACACACAACAAACAGACAAAACACACAAAACACAACACAACACACACACAACACACACCACACACAAAACACACCCAACACACAACACACAGAACACACACACAACAAAGACACCACACACACAAAACACACAATGCACACAACACACAAAACACACACAACACACAACCCGCAAAAACACACCAACAAACAACACACAGAACACACACACAACACACAAAACACACACACACAACAACCCCAACACACACCACACAAAAAACGCACAACACACAAACAACACACAACACACACACAAAACACACACACAAAACACACTGAACACACACCACACAAAAAACGCACAACACACAAACAACACACAACACACACACAAAACAACACAAACACAACACACACAACACACACTCACCACACACAAATCACACAACACACACACAACAGAGAGCACAAACACTACACACACACAACAAACATCCCACAACACATAAACACACACACACACCACACAAAACACAACACAAAACACACAACACACACATCACACAACACACACAACTCACACACCACAAGCAACACACAACACACACACAACACGCACAAAACACACACAGCACACACAAACAAAAAACACACACAACACACAGTCTACACACACACAAAACACAAAACACACACAAAACACAAAAAACAGACAACACACACAACTCACACTCAACACACACAACACACACCACACAGACAACACACACACAACACTCACTCAACCCACACACAAAACACACAAACCACACACAACACACACAAAAAACACACATCACACATACAACACACAACAAACTCACAACACACACAATACTCAACACACAACACACAACACACACAACACACAACAAACACAATACACATCACAAAACACACACACAACACACAACACACACAACACACAATAAACACAAAACACACACAACACAACAAACACAACACACACAACACACACCCAAAACACACAACACAAACACACAACACAGACACAACAAAAACAAAACACACACAACACACGCACAACACACTACACAAACACCACAGACACAACACAAACTCACCACACACAACACACAACACACAAAACACACAAAACACACACAACACACAAAACACACTACACAAACACCAAAGACACAACACAACCACAACACACAAAACACACAACACACACACCACACAAACACAACACACACAACACAAACAGCACACACACACAACACACAACACAAACACTAAAAAGACACAACACACACTAAACACAAAACACACAACACAAAACACAACACACAGAACACACAACACAACACAAGACACACACAACACACAACACACACACAACACACTACACAAACACAACAAAGACACAACAAACACAACACACACAAAACACAAAAAACAGACAACACACACAACTCACACTCAACGCACACAACACACACACAACACACACAACACACACAACACACAACAAACACAATACACATCACAAAACACACACACAACACACAACATAAATACACACACAAAAAATACACACACAACACACATGCAACACACATGCAACACACAAAACAAAAACAACACACACTACACACACCACAAACACACCACACACACAACACAAACACACCACACACAAAACACACACAACAACCACACACAACACACAAAAAACACACACGACACACAACACACAGACAACCCCCACAAACCACACAAACACAACACACACTCCCCACACAACACACACAACATACACAACACACAAGACACACAACATACCACACAACACAACACACACAACACACACAACATACACTCAAAAAACACACAAATCAAACACACATTACACTCAACACACACAGAAGACACACACCAAACAGAACACAAAACACACACAACACACACAACACACAACACACCCTCAACACAGAAAAAACACACACCACACTCACAAAACGCACACCACACACACCACACACACCACACACAACACACAATACACAAAACACAAAACAATCAACACACACAGAACAAACACACAACACACAAAAATCACACAACTAACACACCCAAAACACACAAACAACACACACCACTCACAACACACACAACGCACAAACAACAAAAAACACACACAACACACACACAACACACACAACACACTCAACACACACAAAACACACACAACACACACAGATCACACACAACACACACACAACACACAATCCACACACAACACAGACACAACATACCCACAACACACAAAAAACAAAAAACACACAACACACAACCCACAAGCACACACACAACACCCACACAACACACAATCCACACACAACACAAACAACACACACACAACACACACACAACACACTCACCACACATACAAATAACACAAAATACACAACACAC
>NW_023187726.1:43535-70066 GCF_002007445.2 Ailuropoda melanoleuca | reverse complement strand
TACAAAATACCCTAAACCACATGCAACAATACATTGTAAATCTCATTCAACATGATCAAATGGGATTTTTTTTCCTGGGATGTAAGGGTGGTTCAATATTAGCAAATTAATCCACATGCTACATCACAGCAATAAGAGAAAGGAATAAAAAAATAAGAGAACGGATATAAACCATGTGATTATTTCAATAGATACAGAATAAAGCATTTGATGAAGTCCAACATCCATTAGTGCTAAAGACAGTCAACAAAGTAGGGTTAAAGGGAATATACCTCAACATAATAAAGGCCTTATATAAAGAACCCACAACAATCATACTTGCTGGAGAAAAATTGAGAGTTTTCCCGTAAGGTCAGGAAGAAGACAAGAATGTCTGATCTGAGGGGAGGAGTTAAGATGGCAGAGGAGTAGGGGTCCCCTTTTTTGGCTGGTCCCCTGAATCGAGCTGGATAGGTACCAGACCATCCTGAAACCCTACGGATTCAGCCTGAGATGCAGGAAGATACATCTGGATCTCTCAAATGAACATCGCCACAGCTGAATTTTGAGGTACAAAGCAGGGAGCCATGAAAATGCCCACAGATATCTGAAGATAAATGGAAGGGGGAGGGAGCCGCCAAACTTGGGTGCTGGCAAGCTGCAGCCACCTGCACTGGGGAGCAGGCCAGACTCCTGGACCCGCACCCGCAAGAGAGCAGAGTGAGACTGTGAGCCTGGAAACCCATGTGAGACCAGACTGAAATCTGGAGCTCCGGCTTCATTTGTTTGTTTCCATCTTCTAAAAATCAGTGCTACGCCCAAACAGAACCCCAGTTGTGATAAATGTAAGATTAAAATATGAGCCACAGAGACAACCACAGTTTCTGTAGGGGCCTGTCCTGGCGACTGGCGCCTTCGTGTGCAGAAAAGGAAACTCTGCGTGAGGCCGAGAAGAAGGAAAGGTCCCCCTGAACCTCTCTGCTGGTCCCCAGCTCACCCATGGACTCACATTAGGAACCATGCTCCCAGGTTATAAAAGAGGAAGACGGAAATGTGGGGAATGAATACCCAGTGCTGCTGGGTGAGCTGAGGGCTCAGGTTTGCAGCCCGGGATCTGAGCCCCAGCATCTTGAAGCAAGAGAGACCCTCCTCTCCTAAAAGTCAGCCTGCCACTGGGCCTGGCAGGATTGGCACCCAAAAGCACACAGGATCTTGGGGTCTGCTCCTGAGGTGGGAGACAATGGGTAAGAACCACCTGGAGCTTTCAGGGGATCTCAACTCAATCAGTTGCCTGTGCTTCTGTCAAATGGCAAAACTGAGGAGTGGTTCGTGAATGAGAAAAATGGGGAATCCTCCCAAAACCCGGTACAAACTGAGGGCTTCAGAGGGGAAGGGGATGGGGGAATTGGGGTAGGCTGGTCATGGGTAGTAAGGAGGGCACGTATTGCATGGGGCACTGGGTGTTACACGCAACTAATGAATCATGGAACTTTACATCAAAAACTAGGGATGTACTGTATGGTGACTCACATAATATAATAAAAAACTATTCTTATAAAAAAAACACCCGTTACCCTTTGACCTTATAAATTATTCAAGTTCTAGGGTGCTAATGAATCTTAGGGGTTTGGAAGTCAGTCAAAGGAACCTCTGTCCCACTTGTGAGCCCTTGAAGCAGATTCACAGCGAGAGGCTTCAGAGTGCTCCGAGCTGTCTGCTGCTCACAGAACCCCACTGCTCAGGAGCCACTGCCCTCACTCCCCAGGGTGACCCCTTCCTGGCTCAGGATGAAGCGGGGCCTCTCTGTGGGAGCCCATGTCTGTGGGTCAAAAGGTGGCAGCTATGGAAGATGCCCGTGTCTGCATGCCTGCCTGGGTCCCAGCTGGCTCACCGTCCTGCAGCATGGTCACCTCGTCCATCTCCACACTGAAGTCACTGTCCCTGATGTCATTGGTGGCTTTCAGGCTCAGTTTGAAGGAAGTAAATGGCCTCAGTCTGAGACACAGAAGAGCCACGAGGGCCTGAGCCCCTCGCCTTTGTCTTGCTCCCAGCTCTGGCCACAGGGAGCAGGCAGCCAGGAGCAAGAGGCACTCAGTGACCAGGCAATCTGTCCTGCCCAGGGAGGGGCCCTCAGGCAGCCGGTGCTGTCCTCACAGCCTGCCTCCAGGAACAGAGGGCCTTCTGGGTGGAGGGGATTGGCGAACGTCAAGGCGGGCCCAGGCTGGCGGTTTAACTCGGGGCCCCTCGTGTCACTAGAGCTTCTGCAAAGCAAATCACCTCTCTGAGGGATGCGAGAATTTCTCGGGAGGAGCTGATTACCGCAGCCCTCTCAGGATTCAGAGCCACAAAGAGGGCCCACCTAACCACTTCCTTGCTCGCCCAGAAGTGCCCCTTCGTGGGGGTCTACCCTGGCCAGGCCCACCTGGCTCCAAAGACCATCTCTGCCTGCCCCTCATTTCTGCACTTGTCCGGCCGGCAACAGCGCCACGCCCTGGACAGGCAGTGCCGGGGTTCACTGCATAGCAGTTCTTTTGGCTGGACTTCCTGTGATTCCCACTGCAAGGACGAGAAAATCGAGGCCCAGTCCCATGAAGGCCCTTGCCCCCTACCAGAGGACTGACCGGAGGCTTGGCCGGGGCTGGAAGAGGACCTTGTGTTGGGGCGACCTCTCCGCTGTACCTGAGACAGAGGTAATGCCAGTTGTCAGTGGGGGAAAATGTCCCTGCCGGCCTGCTGATGGGGATTTAGGGGCTCTTGCCACTGCTCAGACCTCCCTCCTCCCCTCCGCTGAGCAGGTCCGTGTTGATGGTCTGCTGTGCTGAGATCTGTATCACACACACTCCAGATAGACTTCTAAGCAGAGGACGTTCCAGTCTTCCTTCGGTCACTGGCTGTCCTGCTCCTGTGGCTTTCCTTGCCATTGCTTCTGAAGGAGCAGATGAGGAGACCCCCCACCCCTGCCCAGCTGGCAACAGCTCTGTTTCAGGCGAGGCTCTGCCCTGTGTCCACCTCCCAGACCAGGAGAGCAGGAGTGGCTCTGGACTCTGCCTGCTTCCTCAGCTATCAGTGGGCAAACCCTCACCGCCTCTATGCTGGTCCTCTGTCCTCCCTCCCAGGCCAACCTGTAAACTCGTGGGTTTCAAACCGAGCACCGTGGAACCCCCGGAGGCTCTGAGGGGTCCTCTAGGAGACCAGAGGTTCCCAAGCCCCCCGAGTCAGACAACAGCAGCCCCACTTCCATCTGATTTGCAAACGGGGTCTGGTAATCCTTTGCCTAGAGGAAGGTTCCTGTGTTTTCAAAGACTGATAACTATCTTTGGACACTGGATCAGAAGAATCTTCCTCTAACTCTTTCGTATGGCCTCCTGCCTAAGATGGGGGTACCGTGGTTCTCTGTTGGCCAGCACCTCAAAGGATGCTCTCGTGCCTGCTTGCCCTACTACGGCTGCTCCGTGACCGCATGTCTGTCTCCTGACCTCTCTGTGCCCCCATTCCACAGCTGGAGAAGGCATGCCAGGTGACCTTGCTTTGGCCCTGGCTGTCCTGGGGGTGCTTCCAAAGTTCCATCCTTAAGAATGCTCTTTGTTCCTGGTTTCTGGGGNATGGGGGAACTATCCTTTATAAAGATAATTGTTTCCTATCTTTTTCTGGCTTCCAAGGAACTATTTTATAATTCTGGTGACAAGCACATGGTTTTCTCCTTGGGTTCCTGCCTAACCACCTGAGGCCCCATGTTTGCATTAGCTTCTCCTTCTTAGATTAGACGGTGGCCCAGGGCGGTGGTTAGTAACGCACATTCTGAAGCCCAACAGCCTACATGCTAACCCCCACATAGCCTCGGGCAGGTCAGTGAGCCAGAAGCATCTCACCTGGGCTGACAGAAGCACTGAGATCATGAAGCAGTCATGCAGATTCTGTTCAGAAGCAGCACAGGAAAGAGACTCTAGTACCCAAGGTGTGCTCACCTAACCTGGCTGCTCTCCTTATCATCAGGACCCTCTGGCAGCAGCTCAAGTGGCCCCAGGAAGAGCCCGTGCCCTGCACGCTGTCCTCTAGGCTCATCCATCCCCTCACCAACCACACCATGATTTGTAAGTAACCGTTCCCCTCCTGGACGACTGTCTGCCTTCCCTCACAGGGACAGGGACCAAGATGGTCTCCTTTGCTGCTGTGCCCTGAGCACCAAGAACAAGGCCCCGCACCAAGGTGGTGCTTGGTAAGGAAAGGAGGAAGAGAGGAAGGAAGGGGAGGGAGGGAGGGAGGGAGGAAGGTATGGGGGTAGGACTCGGGAGGGGTGAATGAGAGGACGCTCATCACCATCAACATGGTGTCTGGCACATGTCAGTGTGCCAGAAATGACCCTGGTCCTTGTATTTAGTGCTCATGTTCACTTAGCATGTTACATTGAGGACATGGGTCAGACATGTCACTGATCCCTCCATGTTTAGCACCTACTGTTCTCTAATGCTTTGTTTTAGAATCCGAGGCAGGGCCGCCTCCTCCATTCCCACCCCAGCACACAGGCAGGGGTGCAGTTCACAGGCATCAGACAGCTGGAAGCATCCGCCAGGGTTTGAGGTTAAGGGGAGGGTTCAGGGAGAGCAGGAAGCAGAGTTCCCAGCTTTAGGCCTATTTCCCAGGCTCGTGTCATTTACAGGACTGTTAGCTGTCTCGGGGGCCACAGGGCACACCCAGGGGCTGAGCTGCANGCTGAGGTGCAGAAGCACCCACTCCTTGGGGTAGGAAGCCCACTAGGTGCCCTAAAAACAGACCAAGAGGGACCCAGCAGCAGTGAAGGGAGCTCCATGGGAGGTGACAGCAGTCCCAGTGTCGCCTCTCCTGGGCCCTAGGCCCCTGCAAGCTCACCCAGCCCTTCCTACTCATCCCTGCATAGCCAGTCCTTTAGACCCCTGGTCTATCTCCCAGTCCTGAACTGGCCTCCACCCGTCCCCAGGCTCTTGCCTGCTCCTCCCTGAGGCAGAGCAGGACTTCAGTGCTGGTGACCTGTGAAGAAAGGCACAAACCATCCTGGACCCTCTTCCTCAACCCCTCTCATTTCCCCCAGTTCTGTTCCCTGTTCATAAACCAGGCCCACAGCAGGGTCGGCCCAACCAGAATCCAGAGTCTGGTCCTGGCATCCGAGCCTGGACCAGTCGTCAAACTTCTCTGAGCCTCCCTTTATTCATCTNTCTGGTCCTGGCATCCGAGCCTGGACCCGTCGTCAAACTTCTCTGAGTCTCCCTTTATTCATCTCTGAGAATGGTGATACCAGTACCCGGCCCTCCCAGGGCTGCCATGACAGTCACAGGACATGACCCCCTCATGGAATAGGCAATTCCTACATGTGACCTCCTCTTTCTTGTCTTCCCAAAGTCCTCCTCTACCCCAGGCCACAGTGACCTCGTTGTCCCCAGATGCATCTGCCACGCACAGACACCCTTGGCCTTTTCCCACTCAGCACCCTCTACCCGCCAGCTTTCTGCCATCCACACTAAAAACTGGCTGGATTTAGGTAAATGTTTGAGGTAACACCTTTTCCTAAACACAGCTGTCTGGGGAGGGAACAGGTCGGTGGCTCAGGACACTCACTGTCCAAGCTCGCAGGAAGCAAGCACAGTTAGAAACCAAGCTTGTGCTTGACCTGCCTGTTCAGCTCTACAGCCAAAGTACTCAGGTGAGGGTGGCACGGAGGCGACTTCCTTTCCCTGTCCCTTCCACGGAGCTGGAGGCAGAGTCTCATACACAGAAGGAGCTCCCTACATTCATTTGCCTGGTTTGGTTATGAAAATAAAGCCTGTGTCCTGATCACTTTAGAGGCTACCTACAGCTGCCTTTATGCCTCATCTATTAAGAACTCGTGATTAGCATCACAAAGATCAAAGAATGTTGAACACATGCAGGATATCCCTGGCCATTTAAATTAACCTGACTTTCCACCTGGCTTTTTTTTTTAAATGGCATGGAAGAAGGAAAGAAAGAACCCAGTGCAGATGGGGCCAGCATCCTGACTTGAACTGAATCCCTCTAGATTCACACAGTAATCCCCTCCCAGGCCTCCTGGTTGGTTCCATCACGTCGCCCTGGGGACACACAGAGGAACAGCAGGCCCTGTTATCTGTGGATACACAGCTGTCAGCTCAGCTCACACTGCTGCTGTCTCATCCTAGTAACACCAAGATTGTCTGTGTGGCTCTGGGCCCATGGCCCTTCTCCTCCTCTATGGTTCTGCATGTCTGCAGGATGCAACCCAATATGTCCCACAACCCAGAACCTCCCTCCTGCTCCAGACCCACACCCTCTGAATGTGGGGACAGCCACTTGATGTAGATGGTGAAACTTTTTGCTTCGAACTTTGGTTTAAACTTTTATGTTTTCTGGGCATTGGCAGATTTCAAGCAGTCGGCAAACGTAAAATGTAAAAAGAACATCGAGAAAGAGGAGGATAAAGTTGCTCTGAGGCTGTTGAACAGGAGGGAGGCCACACCATGGCCACGTGCAAAACGCTGCTTTCCTAGAAACTCGGCCCACAGCGTGTGTCTGCTGACGAGTGGAAGGGACCCTGGAGGGGATGGACCACAGCGGCTCCCACACCGAATAAAATCAAACTGTCCGCCAGGAAACATTGAACCCTCCTTTCCAACATGATGTCCCCTGCTCACCATTGTCTGTTTGATCTCAGGAACTCCGGGACAGAAAAGGCCATTGGAGTTCCTTTTTCTCCTGTCTTTCACATGGCTACCTGAAGGGGTGACTCCCTGTGATGACCAGTGCTGACCACACCCATGTGTGCATCACGTGCACCCCAGTCACATGCTTACACCTTGAACCCAGGAGAGGGAGCTCCTTTGCTCTCTAAACATTGCTGTTGCCACATGTCAGGGGCAGAGACAGAGCCATATGCCAGTCCCCACCCCTCCCCCACAGCTTGAGCTTTGCTGGGGTGAGGGTGCCTGAGGGTCAAGGCCGGAGTAGGAGCTCCCCCACCCCGGCTGCTCCTTTCCCTTGGTTGAGGTTCAGCAGCATGCAGAAGCTGAGCTGGGCAGCCTTGCAAAGGAGGACGGTCATGAGATGCACCCGTGGGAGGTGCTGGGTCAGCAGGCGAAAATGAGTTTTGTGATCCTCAGCTCTCCTCTGTAGAATGGGGACGACGATCCCCCCCACTGGGCTATCACGTGGGTTCAATGTGAAATGTGAGATTTCACAGCACAGTGCTCAGAATAGGGGGGAATCAGTACATGGTGTTCTATCTGAAAGGTGAGAGGAACATTGGCCAGCCTGGAAATGGGGTATAGGCCTCCTCCATCATCCCAATGAGAGGTGCTGGCCAGGGTCCTGGAACCTTCAGAGCAGGTGGGAAATGCTCCTTTGTGGCCCCCTCACAGCCTGACATGAGCTTCAGGGAACATGACCACTGTCATGGCCAGAGGAGGAGGACAGGAAAAATGCAAGGCCAGCTCCCCAGACAGGCCTGTCAACCAGAAAGACCCAGGGGGCTTCTACAGTGTGGGGTGAGCCTGCACAGCCCAGGCCTGCTTGTGGAGACACAAGGCCTGAGGTCACTTCTGAGAACCCTCACCTAGATTGTTAGATAGCCCTGGTCTCCTATGAGCCATCATAAAGGAGAATGCCCTGGTCTCCAAATATAGTGCAGGGGGTTGCCCTCATCCCCCACTGCAGAGGGGGGTACCTTGGTTCCCCCACTGTAGACGGGGTGCCCTGCTCTCCAATCATAGAGAGGGGGTGCCCTGGTCCTTCACTGCACAGGGGAGGGTGTCCGGGTCCCTCACTGCAGAGGGGGTGCTCTGGTCCCTCACTGTAGAAGGGGGTGGAAACATGAGGAGGGGCCCCAATAAGGCTGTAGGAGCCAAGAACTTAGCTGTGTTGGTTGGCACCACTCCCCTCCACCTTTACTTGGAGGTTCCCTCAGCAGCTGGATAAATGCTGGGTTCTCAAGTTGCAGTGGGGATGCCTCTCCCATTTCCCTCATCAGCCATCACTAATGGATGACAGAACAAGTCTGCCTTGCTGACTAGGACAGAGAGCACAAAGATCAAGTTGCAGTGGGGATGCCTCTCCCATTTCCCTCATCAGCCATCACTAATGGATGACAGAACAAGTCTGCCTTGCTGACTAGGACAGAGAGCACAAAGAGAAGGTGCAACTCTCTCAGCCTGTGACACCTCTTCCCCCCACCTCCCCCTCCTCCACATCTGCCTCTCAGGGGATAGGGCACTAGAGTCCATATTTCCAGGCTCCCTGGCCCCATCATCTGTGCCTCATCCATCTCTGGGACCTGGGGTACACTAGGAGAAGAGAGCTCAGCTGCCTGGGTGCGTCTCTGGCCCACACATATTCCCTGCTCTGTTCCCTGGGGAGGGCGCGCCTGGCACTGGGTACCTTTCAACAGCACAGGCTTTGGCCTTGTGGTGGATGGATGAGGAGTAAGTCAGCTGCTCTCCCCGGGGCAGCTCTCACACCTGCACGGTGAAGTAGTGGATGGGGGGCCCCGTCGCTGCCTGGGACCCACTGAAGCCGGAGGCTGTGTGCAGTCACTTCTGGCTGTGACACCAGAAGCTCTCAGGGGGTGGGGTGCAAAGGACGCTCTGTGACCAAAACAGAACAGACCAGGGACACATGACTGGCTGCTTCTCCAAGAAGGCACCATGTGAGCTCAAGCATGAGGACAAGGGCTGCCCATGAGGGTAGAGAATAGGGAGCTCATTCCCAGTTCTGAGGCACCTGCGGCTCCCTCACGGCCGACTCTGGACCTGCCCCAGCCTGGACCTCACAGGAGACCCTGGCTTGCTCCCAAAGCGCTGCTCTCTCCTGCCAGAGACAGTTGGACAACAGGAGGATGAGTCCACACGTGCTCCGTGGCAACCACACGTCCCTACAACATCTCGAAGTTTACACATGGTCTCTGCTGAGCACATCCAGGCCCCTGTGGACTCTCCCTATGACCTTAGGCTCAGTGCATCTGTCATGCTGACTCCTTCTTCCTGGAAGCCAACCCGAGCCTGAAACACAGATGGTGTCTCACTGGGCTCCTCCGGGGTGTGTCACCACTGCTCTCTCTCCACAGTGCTGGTGACGGGGAGTGCAGAGTGCAGGGAGCGGGGACCTGGCTCCTGAGCTTGGATCGTTCCCAGCATGTATCTCCCCATCCCATCAATTGCAGCAGAGGAACCCCACAGAGGAAAGAATAATTGATTAATTGTTTATCATGAAGATGATTGACCTTGTTGAGAATGTGTGGTGGGTAATGAAGCAGTGATGATCGCAGAACCTGAGGTGATCGCGGGAGGAGTCTTTCCACCTGACTGCAGTCAGCACTCCTCTGGGAGCACACACTAGGGCTGTCGGGGTCTTCCTCCCTCAAAGCAAGAGCCCTGCATCCCCTCACCAGCCACAAGGACCACCTTTCTCGGCATACAGGCAATTGGTGAAGCTCTGCTTGGGGGTTCTGCAGGCCCTGGCAGACATCCCCTAAGCTCTATGGGCCCAAGGCAGGTGGTGTGGGTGGTTGGCATGTGGGCTGAGGTATGGGCATGCATCCCGCAGCCCCAACAGCAGCAGCCCCGCTGTGGACAAGGGTGTCTCCTGGAGAGCACTCCTGCTAATGCTTCCATCTGGATTTAAGTCATGTCACAACTTTAGTGTACCTGGTTTCCCTGGGCCTTCAAAAGTGCTGAATTTCCCTATGGGGCTGCATCAACTCTGAGGAAGATGGAAAGAGCTTTTGGGAGAGGCACTCAGGGCCCTGAGCATGCCCGGACAGGTGGGAGCCTGAGGACCTGGGCCAAAGCTGTAGGGGGGGTTCTCCTGGTGCCTCTTCTCGACCTCGCCAACCCCACCCCTGTGCTGGCAGCTGCAGGTCAGACAGTGCTATGTGCCAAAAACCCAGGGGCCAACTATGCATGGCTGTCTCTCCAGCCACCTCAAGCTTTGGTGTCTCCAGTGACTTAAAGGCTTCCTTCCTCCAGTTAGCAGTAGAGGTAACCTTTGTCAGAGGAGGAGGGGCTGTGCATTTGTCTTCATCTTTGGGGGACTGAGGCTCGGTGGTTGAGGTCGGGGGACTCACAGCAGGCTATGGCCTTCCAGTGGAAGGTGTGGATACCTGGAAGACCGAAGCCTCAGATAGGGGACATCAGCATCCCCCATTGGCCATCACAAGGGTCAGCCATGTGCCTGGGTAGAGCAGCCCTGTCCTGAGTAGCTGGGTGTTCCAGGTGGGGTGGCCTCAGAGCAGGTGCCAGGCTCAGTGGGCCCTTCTACTTTGTGGGGCATCACCTTCCCCAGGTGCTCAGCCTGCTTGTGAGGGAATTTGAGAGAGCAGTTAGCTGCAGTGCCTGGAAGGTGGCCAGAACGTGGTACGGGCTCAGTGCACGCTAGGCTCCTTTGCCTTCTACCTTTTGTAGGTCTCAGATTGGCCCTTGGGATGGTTTTCCAAGCACTCTGGGTTCAATTCATGCCTCCCTAAGACTGTCTAGATCTTCTACTAGAGTGATCCTGCAGGCCACGGGGTCACTGGCTCACATTCTGAGTGCAGCCATGGCACCAGCTCTGTCCCTGGAGTTCTGCGGACCATGCTGGCCCTCAGGCTTCCCAAGAGGCCACCAGCTGAGTGCAGGGAACAGAGAGGGGAGGGGCCTTGCCTAAGGTCACACAGGTCAAGAGCCTGATGCTTGGGGATTCCCAGAGCCCACCTGTTTACTCTGTGCACAAGCACCTTCCTGTCAGACTCTTCCCTGAGACCTCTGGGTCTGGCCCTGATCGCCTCACCTGGAGTTGGGGCGGCCCTGGGGAGGGAGCCTGCTGTGGCAGATTCCAGAGTGAGGCTGGAGGGCTTGTCATGTGCTCGCTGAGATGGGAGCCCACAGCAGATTTCTGTATTTGGAGGAGACTGAGTGACTGTGGAGGGTGTCCACGTCACGGCCTCACAGCTGTGTCCCTGGCAAATGACTGAATCTGTCTGGGCCCCACTTCTGTAGACCTGGGGCTCACAGCGCTTTGTTCCCCAGGCCTTGGTGAGGATAAACCAAGACAACGTAAAATAATCATCTCTCCAGTGCTTGGAATGGAAGAAGTGTCCGTGGAGACAGATCTCCCTATGACTGCTGGGTAGAAGACTTGATTATTGAGCCCCTGCTGAACTGGGCACCTGGTTTTGAACATCAGCAATCAAGTGCCTGGATTCAGGGAGCTGCGCTTCGACAGGATGACTCAGAGCCACCCTGGGCCAGTTACACCACCTCGCTGAGCCGTGTCTCCAGCTTTAAACCTGGGACATTCCTGTCTTTCTGGTAAATGCCGGGCTGTGCAGACATGTGAGAGTGCAGGGCCTGACCCAGGAAGCCGTGGACTCAGCAAGTTCATGGCTCCCATTTAGGCCAAGCTCTCCTCCCCACAGCACCACAACAGTGGACTTGGGCCCCGGGTCGTACGTCTCTTCTCAGTTGTGATGACAGTGGCCACCAGCGGCAGCCCCTAGTGGTGTTTCATCTTGGCCAAAAGCCTGAAGATGTATGCCAACTCCAATGTCAGCTTGGCTGCTGTGAACTGCCTCACCATGGTCCCCACCTCCACCGTCGTGAATGTGCTGGGGCTGTTGCTGGCCAGGCGGTAGGGGATCTGGTACCCTGTGGGCAGGGCAGGAGGACCACACATTGGTCACTTCATCCCCCTCAGACCCCACATTCCTGCCACCATGCCACCACCACTCTGCTTTATTTCCCCGACATTCTTCCTCCTCTGCCAGGATCTGAGAGGGAGGGTACAGCCGTGGTGATGGATGGAGACTCTGGGTGCTGGGCCCCCATGACCCTTGTTCCCTTTCATCCTTCCCACCACCAAGATGTGGACACAGTTTCATCTTTCCCAGGGCTGTTGGAGCTGAGAGGACATGGCAGGAACCAACCAATGCTCCTGAGGGACAGGCCCAGTGCTCCCTGCTTTTTCTCTTCATCTTCACCCCTCCTGCCACCCCCTTATCCTCCCAGGGCCAAGGGCAGTGCCTCCTCCTAGAATGTTCCTTCAAGTGTGCCCTTCTCCCACGGTTACATGTCTTTCCCCTCAGTCATCCCCCCGTCTGTCCACATATCCCAGCTTTGGGAATGGGAGCTGGTGCCAGGTCAGCACTGTCCCCTGCTGTCGGCCCCTCCTCTGTGCCCAAACCCAGGAAACCCCAGCGTGGCCCCCAACCTGGGGGTTCCCCTGAAAATAATACCCACATGACAAGGAAGTAGTGGGGTGCATGTTATGAGTTCTGGGGAGCTTCCACAGCTCTGAAGGGCTCCTAAAGTTCCTTGGTTTTCAAGGGATTGCAGTTGATGAGATGTTATGAATGATCAAGCCTCCCAACCAGGCTGCGCCAGACCACCTCCATGCATGTCTGAAGAGGCAATGCCAACTGTCAGACCCAGCCTGGGACCCAGCTGTGCTCCTGCCCTGATTAAAAGCAGAGCTGTGGGGAGCGGTGGCATCCACAAACACAGAAGACAGCCAACCTGCTCACTGGCAGATGATGTGGGCCTCAAAGTTGTGAAAACATGGGGTCCAGAAAGAACTTGTGTTTACTCAATAGATGTGTGCCTCACAAACCCAGAAAGCTCTGGATAAGCAGAGGGGCTTCTTGGGTCTGTGACAGCAAGGGCAGTGTGGTGACAACGGTTACTGTCCCATGGACTGTGCTCAGTCAGCCTCCAGGCCTCCTGGGTCCGTTTCTGCAGCCATCTATCGCCGTCAGTCCTTCCCAAATGTCCCCTGGGGGACCCACTGCCCCTCCTGAGGACCGTGGCTCCACAGTCAGACCCGAAGCAGCTTGCCTCCCCTGGGCCTCTCTGCTTTGCACTCTCCTCCCTTCTGTTCATCACCAACAGGCAGGAGCCTGTTTGAGTCCAACCAGCCTACTCCTGGTGGACCTGCAATCCCAGAGCCGACCTAGGAAAAATTCCTCAGCCCCTCAAACTGAGAGGAGTGCCCTCCAGTCTCTATTCCACTCACCACCTACTCGTTTACAGGCCACATGACTTGATGAGACCCTGGCCTCCCTGGAGACCTGCAAGGCATCTGTCTTGGCCTCCCCACAAATTCCTTGGAGTGGCAGGGTTTCAGGGCCCTAAAGTGGAATCATGCAATATTGGTCTTTCTGTGCTTTACCTCACAGAGCATAATATGTTTTCAAGGTCTGTCCATGTTGGGGCATATTTCATAATTGAATTCCTTTATAGACCTCCAGTTAATAAAAGTGTATCGATATTGTTTTGCTAATTATAACAAATGCACCACATCCATATGAGATGTTATTAGTGGAGGAATTGGGGTCGGGGGGCGTGGGTTATGGGAACTTTCTATATTATCTGTTCAACTCTTAGATTTGTCTAAACCTCCTGTTGTCAATAATGCTTATTAATTTTTTAAAACCCGAGAACTCTCTTTCAGGGAGCGATCTGTCTCAGCCAATATTGATTCAAACATCAGCTACAGGTCTGTACATTAGGTAAAGATGTTGTTTACTGGTAAAGATGAGCCCATTCTTGAGTTAGAAATGCACCTTGACTGCTGGAGTTATAGCGATACTGATTGAATTGATCATTTGCCTTTGCATACAGAAGAGAAGAATGTGGCTTCACATTTTGATGGTTTTCTCTTAAATATGGGTCACTGAATAAAGTAGCCTCATTCTTCTTGAATGAACCTAATGAGTCCATTCCCACAGTACCTTCAACTGGGTCATTGGTAGGGTGCCCCGCATTGTTTGGCCAGAGGCGGAGTTTTCAGAATCACTGCTTGGGGTGAGGTGATATTATTGACTTCAGGAGAACATTTCTTCATTCTTGCAGCAAGACCCCAGGAAATGCATTCCAACAGAGAAGAACTGTGGACATCTGGCTTGAAGCAAGAACCCAGGAAATGCATTCCGATAGAGAACAACAGTGGAGATCTCGCTGGCAGAAGAACACAGGGAGATGGGTGGTCATCTATTCTTAGTTCAATCCTTTCATCCCTTTATTCACCTGCTGCCTGCCCAGCACTGCCTTCTGGATCCCACTCGGACTTCCGGAGCTGTTGCAGTTGGGTGCGCACTTACAACACCCACCAGCTCCTGTGAGCGAATACCTTGATGTGGCCGAGGCATCAGAGAAACAAAGCAAACTGCAGTGCCCGTGACTGGTGGCCTGGGTTCACACTCCATTTAGGAGCCGCGAGCACCTGAGAAAGTTACGTAGACCTCTCTGTGTCTCATTTGCCTGTTCTGAGATGTTGAAATGTGACTGTGGCCTACTTATTAGAATTATGTTATGAGGCTAAAAGTAATTAAACACAAGGAAAGCCTTAAGAAAAATAAAATAAATGACTGGTGTTTCATAATCGCCCTAAGTGTTCAATCACTGAGCGACTGCCAGAATAAGGTAGACACTTGGTGGTGGTGGAATCCAGAGAGCGGACATGGATGGCTCCAAAGCAAGAGGGGATGGACGCTCACTCTTAACTTTACATGGGAAGGATGCTTTACTGCTCATGGACAATACCTGTTACCATCTCCTGTAATCCTCAGGTCAGCCTTATTGAGGTGGGTGGGGGCAGAGCAGGGCTGTAAGCCATATTCTAGTGAGAGGCACTGAAATGTAGAGAGATTAAGTGACATGCCAAGAGTTACCAGTCAGTTTTGCCAACACTGGAGATAGCTTTCTTACAGGCTTTTTCTATTTATGCACTTCCCACCAAAGGGAACACTGTTTTGATTTGGGGCATACATAGTAATTACTCCAAGTCGTGTGCCTGAATCATCAAAAGTGGCCTCGGTTTGGAGCTGACATAGGAGTTGGAATTTCCAACCTTGGTGATTCATTTCATTTGATGAAATCAGAAGTTCCCAGAGGGACTTACCATGGGGGGACTGTGGATGGATGGCACATGCAGCAGTCAGAAACCCAGGAGTGACATCAGGGATGTTCTGACCTATCATGTGTAATAATTAGTAGAATGATTAGAATAAGAAAACGGGAGGAAAGGGGTCCTTCTGAGTGAATGCAACATGGGTTCATGGAAAATGAGAAGAACTATTTTAACTGAGCAGATACAAAACAGAAAAAGAATTAAATGGGAGTCTTGACCCAATATCTCATGTGGAAACTGCCCATTAGCCATCACAAATTGCCTGTTCTGAAAATCTTGGGGCAACTGCCTGCTTTTGAAGACTGGCTATTTCCAGAGGATCTCTGAGAAGCCTCAGATTGAGTAGCCCTCTAATTGTGTGAAATTCTGATTTTTTAAATTATTTTATGTATTTTAGTGGAGACATATGAAGCCAAGGGTGAACTCCCAGGAGTTACACTGCTTTGGTTTTAAACAGTACCTGAAAGGGTCCCTTCCAAAGATGTGTAAGGGCAGTTTTTCTCTGATATCTCTTCCTGAGGTTGAAGACCATGAAGAGGCTTCTTGGAAGATTTCAGGAATGGAGGCCTGAAATTGTTGGTGAAAAACTTGGGCACTATTGCAAGAGCTCTTTACAATATGCTGCCATGTCTGCACGTAGTAGGGTAGTGCAATCTAGTCTGGGTAGTGAAATTCCTAGAGATGAGGAACTTCCTGCTCCTCATTTAGTGGGAGAGCCCGTGTGTTCCCAAGGGAATGGACTGGAGAGCCATCACCGCTGGTGTGTATTTGCACCCACGGAGCTCACAGGTTTCTGAAAGTTTCGCTAATTTTAATGGAAGGATGAAAATGTTTTGCCCACTTGAAACAGTTTATGTCTTAAATAATGAACTGTGTTCCAGCAAAATTGTAATTTCTTGTGAAACTCTATATTTATTTTTGGCCAAGTTTGAGAGCAAGTAAAGAGAATCCTTTTTAGAGGCTTTTGTGTTCTCTGGACAAAGTCAGAGATCATTCACACATTGTATAAGAGCTCAACTACAAGGGAAGCTTAGATTTCCTTTTTCAGTCTGGATTGAGTACATGGGAAAAGGAGAGGGGCCTTCAGTGAACTCATGGGCCATGACTGTCCAGGTATGCCACTGTTCTCTCCAGGAGAGAACAAAAAGGATATACCCTTCTGGACTCTTAGTGAAACAACTTTGGATTCAGAATTTCTTTTGGAAGCCTCAACATAGCATCAAAAATATGCTTCCCATTGGGCTTCCTCCTTTCCGATGATGCTTCTCAAATGAATGATTTTGCTCCAATCAGGTTGTCTAGAGTTGGCCCTGAAAAGCCAAATCATCGTTGGTGAAGTCGGGGGAAAAAGAATTCGGATTGTGATGAATGTACACATGAGCATCAGACATTTTTTTTCTGGAAGAGGAGAGGGGTTATGTTTAGAGGATTCCCGAGAAAGCTGGTGACAGTTGGTAGAAATAGAACATTTGTGCATCTCGTTCCTTGAGTCCCCAAAATGACAGGGCTGAAGAGAGAGATGATAGATTTGAAGATCCAAGAACATCAAGTGCCTGGAGGAGCCCAGGTCCTGCAGGAGGAGGATCATAAAAAGCAGGAAAGAGGAACTTAGCCAAAGCTACAAAAAAGACCTTATCCATAAGAGAGAGGAGAGGGGTGCCTGGGTGGCAAAGGTGGTTAAGCATGTGACTCCTGATTTCCGCTCAGGTCATGATCTCTGGATCCTGGTGTAAAGTCCCATGTCAGGCTCTGCCCTCAGTGGGGATTCTACTTTGGGGTCTCCCTCAATCTTCCTCTGTCCCTCCCCCACTCGTGCCATCTCAGTCTCTCCCAAAATAAAATAAATAAATCTTTACCAAAATAAAAGTATAGGATAGACTGGTGATGGGTAGTAAGGAGGGCACGTATTGCATTGTGCACTGGGTGTTATACGCAACTAATGAAGCATCGAACATTACATCGGAATCTGGGGATGTACTGTATGGTGATTAACATAATATAATAAAAAAATCAGTAATAAAAAAACAAAAAAAAGTATAAAAATGAAAGAGGAAATAAATTACATGTGGATGGTGGATCTATGGGTCCGAGTCCTCGCAACCTGCGAAGCCGTCTTCCTTACGGACGACAGTGGGCATTGTCATGGCCTGGTCTTGGGAAAGGAAAGGGGACAATCAGGGTGATGTGAGGACTCAGGCCACTGCCCCTGGGATTATGTCCCCGACCAAAACTCAATGCTGCCCTCAGCTCCGCAGTGCCCCCACCTCACCACCCATGGGGCCGTGATCCCTTTACCTCACTGATGAGAAAGGCATCCAGGGTCTCTGGGCCCTTCCCAGCCCTCAGATGTCATAACTGGTACCAGGAAGCCGTGTCTGTCAGTCCATTCTTTCAAGAGGCAGCCACGGTGGTGCCCATGACTTTCTGTTCCCATGATTTCCTAACTTCCTCTGCTCCCTCCTGCTACCCTCCCTCCTCTCTCCCTGAATGATTAATTTCTTATTTCCCTTCTCCTGTCACCTCCAACAGCCGGACTGTTCTCTGCAATGGGAACAGTGGAGGAACGATCATGTTTTTACTGACACGCTCCCTAGTCAATCAGTTGATCAATGAGCCAATGTAACTAACAGAGGTGGCTGCCATGGGCCTGGGGTGATGCTGGACCATGAGAGTGACCATCAACTGGGCAATCAAGTGACTGCCCCGTGCCTGGGCTCATTTGGGGACTTGAGACATACTTCCTATTGATGACAGCCCATAAGTGTCCTATCCCAGAGAGGATATGAATGTGACAATAGAGGTAATGGTACTTGTCTGAATTCCCCTAGTCTGTCAGTGGGGTGACGGGCATTCTCCAGCTGGTGTGGCCACATATACACCAGTAGCTGCAGTGTTCACCAAAGAGGCTGAGACCTGGAAGGACTAGGGGAGGCCCCAAGCAGATGGATGGAAGGTGCAAGGGTGGGCCGTGACCACGATGTGGAGACCAGGCCCATCACTGTCAGTGGGATCTGACAGCAGCAAAGACCCTGGCCCCGCTTCCCAGAGCCTCTGTCCTTGGCCCAGTCAGTCCCAGGAGACCAGATCAGGGGGACCGTGAGAGTCAGTGTGTGCTGCCAGCCCAGCAGCCTTCACTCATGCCTCTAGAATTCCCATCAGCCAGGGAGGGTCTCCAGGCAGCTGCATATGGGCCTGTCTCCCATGGAGCCAAGTGCAGGTCTTGCTCTGGTCCCAGTATAAGGGATGTGGTGAGGAGAAGAGAGAAATGTGCTCCAGGATACGCCTCTCACCTCACATCTGCAGCAGAATGACTCGGGGACTATTGCTCGTTATGAATGGGGTTAGAGCATATGGAGGCATTTGGTTCCCAGGCATGAGCTGAGGGCCACCGCTTGGCCTCCTGCAGTAATAGGGCTATAATGTGTGCCCTGTGACAAGATTTCTTTATGTCATCTTTTCTTATTTTCTTTCTTTTTCTTTTCTTTTCTTTCTTTATTTTTTTTTTTGAATGTGGACAATGGCCATTGTACAGTGGCAGTGGGATACACCTCTTGGAGAAATATGCAATCTCTCTCTCACTCTTTCCATATCTCCCTCTCCCTCTCTGCATCTCTCTTTTTGTGTCTGACTCTCCCTATCTACCACACAAAAACACACACAATCACACCACATAGAGCCAGAAAAGTCACCACAACCCCAAGCCTCACACACACATACCCACACCACACACAGGGAATAAAATGGCTTCCTAGGACTGTAGACACATGGACACACTTTTTCACCTGGGAAATCTCTGGTCCTCCACACACCCCCACAACCCAATCAGGGTGGCTCGCCAGACTGAGGATTGCAAGGATGCCCCACCTGCATTACCATCTACAGTTTTGTCTCGGGAAGAGGCTGATTCCAGAATACGTACCACTCTCACTGCTTGTCGGGGTCACCTGCAGGTACAGAAAAGAGGACACCGTAAGGCTCAGGTCATGCTATACTCTGTCCATCTGCGTGAGCTTTATTTCCCTCAATGACTTTAGGAACCCAGATGGAACACAGTGGTTGAGTCCAACGACCCCAAAGTAAGTGAACTGGATGCCTGTAGGAAGCTGTTTTTCCTGGGGGACATGTCTGTCCAGTCCATTCAGATTGGTGACTACAAAATGCTTCATCCAAGCCGGAGAAATTGTTACTGAGGGACAGGATCCTACCGCAGCGGTTAGAACCAAGTTTGGTGTCGCCAATGGCAAATGTCCTCTCGAATCAGCTAACGGTTGGCAAGAGACAACCACTCAGGTCTCTCTTCCCCAGGGAAATTGCATATGTACAACCTCAAAGGTATATATAGCTTTTACATAAAATCTGTATATAAAAATAATATCATTTCCATATACAAGCAGTTGCCATTAGGAAAATGATTTTTATTTTCGTATTATGTTCAATTCGCCAACACAGAGTATACAGTCTGAATTTCATCTGAATTTGATTGGAAGGAAACCCAGAGAGCAACATTTGTTCCTCGGGGATAGACAGGTGAGCTCACCTTGGCAAGAGGCAGGCCCTCCTCCTCCGTAACACTCTGAAAAAGCCAGGACCAGACAGCGCCATCATCAGTCACATCTACAAGGACACAGAGTACCTGTCAGTTGTATTGGTGTTGCTGCTCAAGAATGATGTGGGGACGGGTGCCTGGGTGCCTCAGTCTGTAAACCATCTGCCTTCAGCTCAAGTCAGACCCACAGGGTCCTGGGATCGAGTCCCGGATGGGGCTTCCTGCTCAGTAAGGGTCTGCTTTTCTCTCTCCCTCTGCCCCTCTCACCTGTTTGTGTTCTCACTCACTCTTTCTCAAATAAATAAAATCTTAAAAAACAAAAGAATGCCTCTGGGAGTATTGCTCACTATGAATGGGGTTAGAGCATATGGAGGCATTTGGTTCCCAGGCTTGGGTGAAGACCACCGCTGGGCCTCCTGCAGTAATAGGGCTATAATGTGCGTGCTGTGATGAGATTTCTTTATCTCGTCTTTTCATCTTTTCTTTTTTCTTTTTTCTTTCTTTCTTTCTTTTTCTTTCTTTCTTTCTTTCTTTCTTTCTTTC
Organism: Ailuropoda melanoleuca; assembly: GCF_002007445.2. Classification (NCBI taxonomy): domain Eukaryota; kingdom Metazoa; phylum Chordata; class Mammalia; order Carnivora; family Ursidae; genus Ailuropoda; species Ailuropoda melanoleuca. The sequence goes on along the minus strand of NW_023187726.1, from coordinate 50,100 downwards.
TTTCTTTCTTTCTTTCTTTCTTCTTTTAGAATGTGGAAAATGGGAATTGTGCAGTGGCAGTGGGATACCCCTCCTGAAGAAATATGCAATCTCTCTCTCACTCTTTCCATCTCTCCCTCTCCCTCTCTGCATCTCTCTGTCTGTGTCTGTCTCTCCCTGTCTCCCACACAAAATCACACACTCACAATCACACCACATAGAGCCAAAAAAGACACCCCAACCCAAGCCTCATGCACACACACCCTCATCACACACAGGGAATACAATGGCTTCCTAGGACTGTAGACACATGGACACACTTTTTCACCTGGGAAATCTCTGGTCCGCCACACACCCCTACAACCCAATCAGGGCGGCTCACCAGACAGGATGTCTCACCTGCATTACCATCTAGAGTTTTGTCTCAGGAAGAGACTGATTCCAGCATACGTACCACTCTCGCTGGTTGCTGGGGTCACGTGCAGGTACAGAAAAGAGGACACCGTAAGGCTCAGTTCATGCTATACTCTGTCTGTCTGCATGAGCTTTATATCCCTCAATGACTTTAGGAACCCAGATGGAACACAGTGGTTGAGTCCAATGACCCCAAAGTAAGTGAACTGGAAGCCTGTAGGAAGCTGTTTTTCCTGGGGGACATGTCTGTCCAGTCCATTCAGGACGGTGACTACAAAATGCTTTATCCAAGCCGGAGAAAGTGTTACTGAGGGACAGGATCCTACCGCAGCGTTTAGAACCAGGTTTGGTGTCGCCAATGGTAAATGTCCTCCCGAATCAGCTAACGGTTGGCAGAGACAACCACTCAACGCTCTCCCCAAAAGGAAAATTGTATGAGATATATATGTATAATCTCAAATATACATTGTCTGATTTTCATCTGAATTTGGAAAGAAACCAAGACAGCAACATCTGTTCCTCGGACAAAGAACTTCTAGCTCACCATGGCAAGAGGTGTGCCTCCGGCGCTGTCTCCTTTGATGGGATCGACAACTTCCTCCAAGGCATCTAGGACACAGAATACCTGTCAGCACATTCCTCTTGTTGCTCAAGAGTATTCATGGAATGTTGCTTGATATGGACATGAGGCTGGGGTGTATGGAGCCAGCTGGTTTCCAAGCATGGACTGAAGTGCCCCTGCTGGGCCACCCACAGCAGTAAGGCTCTAAAGTGTTCAGTGTGATGACATGGCTTTGGAGAAGAGTGATATCATGCAGGATCTGTCTGACGTATCTCCTTGAGAAACACGTTTCTCTCTCTCTCTCCCTCTCTCTCTCTCTTTCTCAGTCTTCTCTCTCTCTGTCTCTTTGTCTCTGTTTCTCTTGCTATTTCTCTCTCTCTCTCTCTCTCTCTCACACACACACACACACACACACACACTCACAATCACATACACAAGATACGTAACCCCCAAGTCTCAGGCACACACACCCACACCACCCAGGGGGAATTCATTGGTTTCCTAGGACTGGAGACACATGCACATAGTTTCTCACCTGGAAGTCTGCTTTTCCCCACACTCCCAAGCCTCAGTCCTACCAGGAACCTGGAATCAGTTGGCTCTCCAGACTGAGGACAGTGACCTGCCTTACCATCTAGAGTTTTTCCTCGCAAGGAACGGATTCCAGAATACTTACCACTTCCACATGGTGCTGGGACCACCTGCATTTACAGAAAAGAACACACCCTGAGAGTCAGGTCATATGCATACTGTGTCATCACCAGTTCTCTTGGTGACTATTGAAGACCAAATGAGAGACAGCAGGAAAGACAAAGGCCTGGAAAGGAAGCACAGTGTGCCCCCATGGAAAAAGCATGAGCTTTTCCTGTGGGATGGATCTCTCAAATTCCCTGAAGTACAATTACAAAACTCTTAATTCAGGGAAGAAAGACCTCTTCTGATTAAAAGTTCCCCTACAACACAGTTTACAACCTCCCTTCCCAACACGCCAAGAAAATGGTACCACACGTCTAAAAACTACACTGTCATGTTGTCATAGCTGAACTCACTTCAAAACTCAAGTAAGAAACATTTCTCTCAGGCAAAGACATCCAAGCTTACCCTGGATGTGTTGGGCCACAGTGCTTTCTTGCCAAGGTCCTCCACCACACCCCTGGTAGACTCTAAAAGGACACAGAGTGAGTGTAAGTCCACTGTTGTTCCTACTTGGGAATTACTGTGTGATCACTGTTGATATGGACACGGGCCAAGAGTGTAAGGGAGTGACTGGTTAAGAAGCATGGGCTGAGCTGCTGCTTGTCCATTCTCCTTGGTGGGTGAGGAAAAGCAAACAAGAGGATGCGGAAACGAAAGAGAAACAGACCTTTGACTTTCTAGCTTAAGGCAACCTGGTCGATGTGAGTCAGTTAGTCTACAAATAGGTCACCTGGTTGCACACTGTGCTGTCCTGAGGGAGCCCCAGCCCTCCCTCTGCCCATAGCGAAATCTCTCTACTTTTTATGTCAGGATGAAGCTCCTCCAACTGGCCATCCGAATGGGAGACAGACTAGAGGACACAGAGTACCTTCCCGCCCTCGGTGCTCTATCTCATGAATGACTCAGAGAGCTCTGCTTGACTAGAACGACAGAACAGTGGAGATGGATGTGGTTGGTTAAACATGCAGTTGCCAATGGCAAGATCTGATTCCTTCTGATGGTTGAGTAATTTACAGTGTAGCTTTAATACTAACTGTGGGCTGCTGAAGGGGGGTTGGTGATTGATGTGGTTGGTTTAACCGCATGCACCTGCCAATGACAAGATTTGAGTCTTTCAAAAGTTGAGTAATATTCCCATACATCTAGAGAACACACTGAGGCTGCTGAAGTGGGGGGATGGGGTAATTGGGTGATGGGCCTTAAGGAGGGCACTTGATGGAATGACAACTGGCTGTTACCACAACAGAAGAACCACTAACTTCTACCCCTGAAACTACTAATACAGTATATTTTACCTAATTTGAATTTAAATTAAAAAAGGAAAGCCTGCAGTTGGCTATTGGTGAGCCCCCTTCTTCATGGAAGGAGATGCAGAATAGAGAAGCAGCAAAGAGGGGAGAAACAGAGTCCTGGCTTTGCCATGGAAGGCAAAGGTACACCTGAAACGAATGGAATATGGTGTGTTAACTCAACTACTTCCATTAAATAATAATAATGATGAAAAATAAAGACACCCTAAAGACAGAAGATAGTCCAAAAATTTAAAAAAAATATGAAATAAATAAAAATAACATCATTAATCTTATGGCATTTTTCTGACCAGTGTGTGTCTCATGTGTGTGTTCACTGAGTCGGTGGATCTCCGTGCTAGCAGTAGTCATCCGCTAATGGGATGGTCCTTTACAGTGGGAGGCCTGGGTTCCTCCCGACGTCCTCTACCCCAGCACTGTAAGAGAGGTGCAGGAAAAAGAGTGGACCCTGGGTTAGTAACCAAATGTTACTTTGAGTGCTTATTTGTCCTTGTTGCTGGGGTGTGTCATTGCCAGCACTGGAGGCTTTCAGGGGCTCAGGGGGATCATGCAATCAAAGAGCACTGAACCATCTCTTGATTCCCGTTTGGGGCCAGCTGCTGAGAAGTGACCCAACACTGAGAGAGATTTACCAGGTTTTTCAATGCTGTGCCTCCCAGTCTCAAAATCTGTGAGCTGGACAGACAGTTTGGAACTTCTCTGTGCTTTTCACACTAAAGGCTAGGCCCAAGTCTGCCCTCCATGTGACCACTGAGGCCACCTCATAATGGTAGACAGTACTTGGGATCTCCGTAGACTCATGCAGTTCAGATATATACACAGGCCTTGGAAAGATCCTGCATGGTTTCTGTTGAGCCCATGGCTCAGAGCTATGCTTGTCAGTGTGGTAAGTGTGGTTCAGTATCTCAGAGTAGCAGCATGGGCCCAGCCATCTGGGTTCACATTTTGGCATTTCCACTTAAGAGCTTGTGTGCTTGGATGCATTCAGCACTGTGCCTCAGTTTCTCCATCTGAAGAGTGCCCTTAGCAAGCAAAGTACTGCATTGGTGGTGAGGGTTGAATGGTTAGTGTAAGTAAAGCATGCCATGAAATGCTCAGGAAGGTTCCTTGGAGGTGAAATGTCTCATCTGAGATGCCATAACTTCACAAAACCCAGAGCTGCAGTCAAACTCTGCTGTCCAAGCTCATGCCAGTGCTTTCTCCATGAAACACACCTGCTTTGTCTAAAAAGCACTCCATTACATTAAGCCAGACTCGGTGTTTAAGGAGTCACATAAAGGTCTCAGAAATGCTTTGCTGACTGCCTGAGCACACACTAAGTGGCCATTTCCCAAAATAATGTGCATGATGCTTCCAGAATGAATTAGTAGCCTGACCTCACAGCTATCTGGTCAAACATGACGAACACCAGTTTACTGGTGGGAGAGAGAGCTTACGTACATAACATACTCGTGTTCTACAACATGTGAAACTCTATCATCTTATGTGATTTCCTCCTCCTACATGTGAGCACCTCAAGCTAAGAGCTGTTGCCCAGTCATGCGAATGACCAGAGCTTCGCCTTTGAGCAGCATTCTGGACGCAGAATCAGGGGACCTGACCTGTGCATATGTTACTTAATTCCTATGTACATGTGTATTTAACCCTCTCTGTCAATGGGTTTCTTGGTCTGTCATTGTGTGTGAAAGGCTGGNTATACAGAAATTCATATGTCTCTTCATCTCAAAACGTTACCTTTTTTTTTCTATGTTATTAACTCCCTATGTACATGTGTATTTAACAGTCTCTGTCAATGGGTTTCTTGGTCTGTCATTGTGTGTGAAAGGCTGGATACTCAATGGATATATGTAAAAACACATATATTCTCTATTTTCACTAGTCCATACCTCTGGGAGGGTAACACGTTGAGTGAAAGCATATGGCTGATATTTCTGTAAACCTCTAACAGGATAACAGCCAATGTAAGAGGTAGAATGTCAAAGAAAACGTGTGTTTTGTTACGTAAGCTGACATCTAGACACAGGCTTCTCGGCTGTTTTTGGAGACGTGGTTATATGAATGGAAGCAGCGTGTGCCCAAATATCTTGAAGTCAAGACACATTTCAGGAGAAGGGAGATGGAAGGCACATGAAGACAAAAGTAGAGGGCTCCACATGCAAGGATCATGGAAATCACTGTCCACCCTACGAACAAGGAAAAGCCTGAAGACACTGAAAAATTGACCACTCTCTGGGATCCATGGAGAGGGGAGGACACAAGAAAAACCATGGCCCTGAGGAGACAGGAAAGGTAACACAGGGAATCCAGGTTTCCTGCAGCACAGACTCTCTAGCAGAATATACTGTTTCTCCAGCTCACCTGGAACATTCAGCAAGAGACCCCATGCTGGGCCATAAAACACACCCCAACACATTTCAAAGAGTAGAAGCAATACAACAGCTGCTCTCAGACCTCTATGAAATTAAACTAGAGCTCAACCACAGCAAGAAATCTTGGGAAATCCCCAAATAGCTGGAGATTTAAAAAATGGTCAAAGAGGAAGTTTCAAGAGAAGCTTGAAAAGATTTTGAACTAAACGAAATGAAAATATACGTTGACAAANAGCAAGAGACCTCATCCTGGGCCATAAAACACACCCCAACACATTTCAAAGAGTAGAAGCAATACAACAGCTGCTCTCAGACCTCTATGAAATTAAACTAGAGCTCAACCACAGCAAGAAATCTTGGGAAATCCCCAAATAGCTGGAGATTTAAAAAATGGTCAAAGAGGAAGTTTCAAGAGAAGCTTGAAAAGATTTTGAACTAAACGAAATGAAAATATACGTTGACAAAAATGTATGCAAAGGCAGTGCTTGGGTGAATTTATNCAAAGGCAATGCTTGGGTGAATTTATACAACTGAATGTCATCATGTTGGAAAGTAAGAAAGATTCAAAGTGAATAGGCTTCCTCCTTAGAAAACAAGGCAAAAAATGGTCATGTCATATAAAGCAAGTAGAGAAAAAGTATAATGTAATTGCAGATACCAATGAAATGGAACACAAAAAACTCTCAGACAAAATCAACCAAACCAAGACAATAGCTGGTTCTTTATAAATAGCAGTAAAATGGATAAAGGTCTAGCCTGAGTAACCATGAAGAAAGAGGGAAGACACACATTAATATCAGATGAAAGAGGAGACNTAGATGAAAGAGGAGACGTCACGTTGAAATGATTCTAAAGGAATACATGGAAAAATTCTAGGATTCCTGAAAGGAAAGAGACCAATTCCTTCAAAGTCACAAAACTACCAAAACCCACTGAAAGGAAATAGATGATCTGAACAGGCATGTATCAAAGACATTTAACCAATAGTTAATACATTTCCCAGAAAGGAAGAGCCAGCCCCAGATGGTTTGACTGGTGAGTTCTATCAAATCTTACAAAGCAAAACACAGTCTTGCTGTGTCATCTAGTGATCTCACTCCTAGGTATTTACCCAGTTGAGTTGAAAAATGTGTCCACATGAAAACTGGCCCAGGAGTGCTTCTATCGGCTTGATTATGAACACCAAATCTAGAGGCGACTAAGCTGTCCTACACTAGGTGAATGGAGAAACAACC
>NW_023187726.1:42444-43493 GCF_002007445.2 Ailuropoda melanoleuca | reverse complement strand
CTGTAATAAACATAGCTGAGCTACCGGAGCACATAGCTGGCTCACTCAGTTAAGCATCCAACTCTTGATTTTGGCTCAGGTCATGATCTCAGGGGCACGATTTCCAGCCCCTTGTCAGACGGGTTCCCTGCTGAGCGTGGAGGCTGTTGAAGATTCTCTCTCCATCTTCCTCTGCCCCTCCCCACACACTTTCACTCTCTCTCTCAATCAATAATAAAAAGGAGATTAAAAAAATAAGTGAGCTTTCAAGTCACAAAAAGACATTGACAAATGTGAACTGTATAGATAAAAGTGAAAGAAGTCAGTCTGNTACGATTCAGTAATAAACATAGCTGAGCTACCGAAGCACATAGCTGGCTCACTCAGTTAAGCATCCAACTCTTGATTTTGGCTCAGGTCATGATCTCAGGGGCACGATTTCCAGCCCCTTGTCAGACGGGTTCCCTGCTGAGCGTGGAGGCTGTTGAAGATTCTCTCTCCATCTTCCTCTGCCCCTCCCCACACACTTTCACTCTCTCTCTCAAACAATAATAAAAAGGAGATTAAAAAAAATAAGTGAGATTTCAACTCACAAAAAGACATTGACGAATGTGAAACATATAGATAAAAGGGAAAAAGTCTGTCTGGAAAAGCAACATGCTTTACGGTTCCAACTAGATGACATTCTGGAGAAAGAAAAGCTATAGAGATGACAAAAGGTCCACTGTTGTTATGATTTCTAGAGAAAGACATTGAAGAAAACATAAAAAGGTGGAAAAATATTCCATGCTCATGGATTGGAAGAATTAACATAGTTAAGATGTCCATGCTACCCAGAGCAATCTACTCTTTCAATGCTATCCCGATCACAATACCGAGGACATTTTTCAAAGAACTGGAACAAATAGTCCTTAAATTTGTATGGAACCAGAAAAGGCCCCGAATCGCCAAGGAAGTGTTGAAAAGGAAAAACAAAGCTGGGTGCATCACAATGCCGGATTCGAGTTGTACTACAAAGCTGTGATCACAAAGACAGCATGGTACTGGCACAAAAACAGACACATAGACCA
>NW_023187726.1:21228-42344 GCF_002007445.2 Ailuropoda melanoleuca | reverse complement strand
AAATCAATGAAGTCATGGAGTACCAAACCATGTAGAAAAATATCCAAGTTCTCAGATAAGGAACTATCTCTAAGACCCTCTCCATTAACACAAGGGACCAAAAGTTGCGACCTGCTCTGTATTAGACCCTTCCATTCCAAAGCCTCTACTGCGCCTTACTTCAGCTTGAGGCAGTAACAGAAGGCAGGCCTCTGTCCATGTTTCATAGAAATGGAATGAAGGACTGACAACCAGATGAGGTAAACTCTTCAGACATCCTCTTTCCCCTTCCTCCCCTTCTCCTCTTCCCACCCTCACTTTCTTTCCAGAAGTTTTCAAGCTGCAGCCTAAGGGTTGGGGAATTTGGGAAAGCCATTCAGTGGAGAGAAGCCCAAGGCTCTGACTTTAACAGAAAGCTTTCTGCCTTTGAATGATATGATTGAATGAGGCCCATTAGNAATGAGGCCCATTAGGATGGATCATGTGAACCTCCCTTCAGCCACTCCCCATTCCCCGCCCCTCAACTGAAGTCCTCCAGTTGAATTGGGAATTCGGAACATGCCTCTCAGCCTTCAGGGGGGGAGAACCACCAGGGCCTTCGACAGCCTCCTGCACCACAATCCTTGAGCCCACGCTCCTCCTCCACTGCGCCCTCAACTCAGTCCGCCACTCCACTAGCCTCACAGCCCGATGGGGCTTGCCGGGCTCCTGAGGCCTAACCCTAACCCTAGGGAGCGGGCCCTACCCAGGTGCCTGGCACCGCAGCTCCAAGGATTGGAGACATCTGAGCGCAGCGCCAGACTCAGCCTGCTGCCAGAGCCACCAGGGCCCCTCAGGGCCCCGCCAAGAATTCAGGGCGGGAGAATAAGCAGGCCCCCCTCGAGCCCCTGACGACTCTTTTCTTTATCATTTTTTTAATTTTAATGTTTTTTTTACTATATTATGTTAGTCACCATACAGTACATCCCTAGTTTTTGATGTAAAGTTCCATGATTCATTAGTTGCGTATAACACCCAGTGCACCATGCAATACCTGCCCTCCTTGCAACCGATCACCAGCCTATCCCATTCCCCCACCTTGTCCCCTCTGAAGCCTTCAGTTTGTTTCTCAGAGTCCATAGTCTTTCATGCTTTATTGCACCTCAGTGTGGTTTTCACCTGAATTTCCCTGATGGCTAATGATTTTGAACATTTTTTCATGTGTCTGTTAGCCATTTGTATGTCATCATTGGAAAAAATCTCTGTTCATATCTTCTGCCCATTTTATGATTTATTTGTTTCTCACGTATTGAGTTTGAGAAGTTCTTTATAGATCTTGGATACCAGTCTTTTATTTGTAGCATCATTTGTAAATATATTTTCCAATTCCATGGGCCACCCCTTAGTTGTTTTTTGACTGTTTCCTTGGCTGTGCAGGTTTTTATCTTCATAAAGTCCTACAAGTTCATTTTATTTTTTGTTTCTCTTGCCTTTGGAGATGTGTCATGAAAAAGGTTGCTTTGGCCAATGTCATAGAGGTTGCTGCCTACGTTCTCCTCTAGGATTTTGATGGATTCCTGTCTCACATTGAGGTCTTTCATCCATTTGGAGTTTATCTTTGTGTATGGTGTGAGAGAGTGGTCAAGTTTCATTCTTTTGCATGAAGCTGTCCAATTTTCCCAGCACCATTTATTGAAGAGACTGTCTTTTTTTCCACCGGATGTTTTTTTCCTGCTTTATCAAAGATTAGTTGCCCAAAGAGCCGAGGGTCCATTTCTGGGTTCTCTATTCTGTTCCATTGGTCTATGTGTCTGTTTTTGTGCCAGTACCATGCTGTCTTTGTGATCACAGCTTTGTAGTACAGCTTGAAATCCGGCATTGTGATGCCCCCAGCTTTGTTTTCCTTTTCAACAGCTCCTTGACGATTTGGGGCCTTTACTGGTTCCATACAAATTTAAGGACTATTTCTTCCAGTTTTGGAAAAATGTCATTGGTATTTTGATCGGGATAGCATTGAAAGTGTACATTGCTCTGGGTAACATAGACATTTTAACTATGTTAATTCTTCTGATCCATGAGCATGGAATATTCTTCCATCTTTTTGTCTGTTATTGAATGTCTTTCAAGAGTGATTTACAGTTTCTTGAATATAGATAATTTACGTCTCTGGTTAAGTTAATTCCAAGATAATGTGTGGTTTTTGGTGCTATTGTAAATAGGAGGGATTCCCTAATTTTTCTTTCCTCAGTCTCGTTATTCATGTGTAGAAATGCTACTGATTTCTGAGCATTGATTTTGTATCCCATCACATTACTGAATTGCTCTATGACTTCTAATAGTTTGGGAGTGGATTCTTTTGGGTTTTCCATATAAAGTATCATGTCATCTGTGAAGAGAGACAGTTTGACTTCTTCTTTGACGATTTGTATATCTCTAATCCCTTTTTGTCATCTGATTGCTATTGCAAGGCTTCTAGTACTACGTTGAATAATAGTGGCGAGAGTGGAAATCCTTGTCGTGTTCCTGATCTTAAGGGAAAGTCTTCCAGCTTTTCCCCATTGAGAATAATATTTGCTGTATGCTTTTCTTAGATGGTTTTTATGAGATTGAGGAATGTACCCTCTATTCCTACACTCTGAAGGTTTTTAATCAGGAAAGGATGCTGTATTTTGTCAAATGCTTTTTCTGCATCAATTGAGAGGATCATATGGTTCTTGAGTCTTTTCTTGTTGATATGATGTATCACATTGATTGATTTGCGAGTGTTGAACCATGCTTGCATCCCAGGTATGAATCCCACTTGGTCATGCATGGGTAATCCTTTCATGTACTATTGGATTCTATTAGCCAGGATCTTGTTGAGGATTTTGGCGTCCATATTCATCAGGGAAATTGGTCTATAATTCTCCTTTTTGAGGGGGTCTTTGCCTGGTTTGGGGATCAAGGTAATATTGGCCTCATAGAAAGAGATTACTGGCTTTCTTTCAGTTTCTATTTTTTGAAATAGCTTTTGGAGAATAGGTATTATTTCTTCTTTGAATGTTTTGTAGATTTCCCCAGGAAAACCGTCCAGGCCTGGAGTTTTGTTTTTTGGAAGTTGTTTATCACTGACTCAATCTCTTCATAATTAGTTGGCCTGTTTAAAGAATCAATTTCTTCCTGTTACAGTCTTTTTAGTTTATAGGTTTCCAGGAAGGCCTCCATCTCTTCCAGATTGCTTAATTTATTGGAATAAAGCTGTTGATAAAAGTTTCTAATAATCCTTGCAATTTCAATGGTGCTGGTCGTGACCTCTCCCTTTTCAGTCATAATTTTAATAATCTCAGTCCTTTCTCTTTGTTTTTGGACAAGTTTTGCCAGTGGTCTATCAATTTTATGGATTCTCTCAAAGAACCAGCTTCTAGTCCTGTTGATCTGCTCTACTGTGGTCCTGGTCTCTAATTCATTGATTTCTGCTCTAATCTTGGTCAACTGCTTACTCTTGCGTGGATTAGGCCTGTCCCCCTATTGCCATTCCAGCTTCTTGACGTGAGAATATAAAAACTGCATTTTAGATTTTTCTATTCTTTTGAATGAGGCTTGGATGGCAATGTATTTCCCCCTTAGGACTGCCTTTGCGGTATCCCATAGTTTTTGGACCGTGTGTTTTCATTCTCGTTGGTCTCCATAAATTGTTTAAATTGATTTTTGATTTCCTGGTTTATCGAATCATTCCTGAGCAGGATGGTTCTTAGTCTCCAAATGTTTGAGTTTCTTCCAAATTTTTCCTTGTTGTTGAGTTCCAATTTCAGACCGTTATTGGTCTGAGAATATCCAGGGAATAATTTCAGACTTTTGGTATCAGCAGATACCTGTTTTGTGACCCAGAGCATGGTCTATTCTTGATAATGTTCCATGGGCATTAGAATAGAATGAGTATTCTTTGGTTCTGGCGTGTAGTGTTCTATATATATCAATGAGGTCCAACTCGTCAAGTATGGCATTCAAAGCTCTTGTTTCTTTGCTGATTTCTTGCTTAGGTGATCTGTCTATTGTTAATAGTGGAGTGTTGAGGTCTCCTACAATAGCGTATTTTTATCTATGTTTCTTTATTCTGGTTAAGAGTTGACTTGTGTATCTTGCTGCTCCCCTGTTGGGGGCATATATAGTTATAATTTTCATATCCACTTGTTGGATACATCCTTTGAGAATAATATAGTGTCCTTCTGAGTCTCTAACTATAGTCTTTAGTTTAAAATCCAATCTGTCTGATATGAGAATTGCTGCCCCAGCTTTCTTTTGTGGTCCATTGTCTTGAAAGGTGTTATTTCATTCATTTACTTTCAGTCTGAATGTATCTTTAGGTTCAAAATGAGTCTCTTTTAGATAGAAAATGGATGGGTCATGTCTTTTTATCCAATCTGCAACCCTGTTCCCTTTTATGGGAGCATTTAGGCCATTTACATTGAGCGTGATTATTGAGAGATAAGATTTTAATGATGCCTTATTGCCATTTAAGTCTTTGTTTCTATCGGTTGTGACTTTCTGTTCTGTATCACTCGGTGCATTTTTACTTTTCTAGAACCCCCCTTAATATCTCATGTAGGGCTGTTTTCATGGTTACGAAATTGGCCAATGACTGGCGATTCTGGAAGGACTTTATTTCTCCATCGATTCTGAATGACAGTCTTGCTGGATAAAGGATCCTTGGCTGCATGTTTTTCTCTGAGAGAGCTTTAAAAATGCTCCCCCAACACTTTCTCTCATTCCAGGTCTGTGTAGACAAGTCTGATGTAATTTTGATACCTTTGCCTTGGTACGTGAGAAATTTCTTTGCCCTGGCCACTTTCAATACTGTGTCTTTGGATCTTCTATTTGCGAATTGCAGTAAGATATTACATGGTGTAGATTTGTCTTGGTTGAGCTTGGAAGGGGTCCTCTTTGCCTCTTGGACACAAATGTTTGTTTCCCTTGCTAGATTAGGGAAATTTTCAGCTACAATTTTTTCAAATCTCTCTTCTAGCCCTCTGTTTTTCTCCAACCCCTCGGGGATGCCACTGATTCTGACATAGGAACGTTTCATTGAGTCAGTAATCTCCCGTAACCTACATTCCTGAGTGTGGATTTTTTGAGTCCAGATTCTATTCTAGCTTTCTCTTCTACTAACCCATCCTGCAATTCTCTGATACATCCTTCTGCCTCATTCACCCTGGCAGTCAGAGCCTCTAGTTTTGACTGCATTTGGCCAAAGAATTTTTAATTTCTGCCAGATTCATTATCATTTCCACCATTAGAGATTCTATATTCTCATTAACATTTCGTTAATACTGTTTGCAAGTCTACACATCATCTGGACCTTTGTTACTCTGAATTCCATTTCTGATAATTTGGTTATATCCATATCCATTAGTTCTGTGGCAGAGGCCAGAGACTCATTGTCTTTTCTTTGCTGGGGGGGATTTCTCCTTCTCGTCATTCTGACGAGGAGAGGTTGTGGGGTTGTCCAGAGTCCAAATTACTGACCGGGACTCAGGCCGTGCGCCTTTGTTTTATAGGGTCTTAGGGATGTGGGCTTCTTGATTTTTCAGCCTGCCTTCTGGGGGAGGGGCCTGACGTGCTGATACTCAGGCAACCCTTCTTTGGGTAGAGTCTCCATGTTGCCTTGTGATGGGGGAATCTGGATGGGCACACTGTAAGCTGGTATTTTTTGTTCTCTGCCAGATTTCCCTGGCAGGTTGCTGTGCCTCTTCTGAGTGTCAGAGCAGCAGTGGCCGAATCTCAGCCTCTGTCTCAGAACAGAGGGATCATGGACCATTCTCTACTGATGTTCTGGCCACTTTAACACTGTTTGTGTTGGCGCTGCTCAACCCTGCAGCATCCTGGGATGTGCACCCCACATCTGGCATCCCAGCCCTCACTTCCAGGATGGCGCTTCTCTGTCCTTTGTGTTTCTAACACAGCCAGCCATCAGCGGCCCCTGCACACTCCTGGAGCTCATGGTCTCATTCTGGTTCCAGTGAGGCATTGGAGCTCTGGTTTTCAGTCTGGTCGTGCCATTTTGCTGGCTTTAAAATGGGCAGCAGTCATGGGACTCCATCAGTGAAAGCAACCAAGGGCACATGCGGGTGCATTTATTCAGCCAACATCAACTGAGACCCCGCTGTGACACACTCCATATTAGACACTGGGAACAAGTTGGTTCTATCCTAGAGGTTCCCATTGCAGATGACACATGACAAGCCGCCCATAGAATGGCTCTGTCTTATTCATCCTTGTATCCCTCATGCCTCACACAGTGCCCAGCACATAGTAGGAGCTCAATAAATAGCAATTTCCTTGGAGGGTAGGGCAGTGTGGTGGTCAAGTCTCTGGTATTTGGAATCTGGGAACTTGAGTTTGAATTACAGCCTGCCCATTTATGTGCTGTGGAGCTCAGGGAAAGTCACTTCATCTCTCTGAGACCCAGTTTCCTTGTGGGTAGGATGAGAACTTAGATCACAGGGCCTGTGGGGGGTTAAGGAGCTGATTTGTGAAAAGAGCCTGGCCCATGCTCAGCGCTCAGATTATAGCTACCTGGAGTTAATGTGGTCACCGTAATGTCAGCGAGCTCTGGCAAACAATCCAGTCTCCATTCACTTTCTGTAAAGTGAGAAGTGCTGACAGACTGCCTCTGTGTCATCCATACTAGGAGCCACAAAATCAAAACTGATGGTTGACCTTCCTTCCCTTCATCTCTCCTTCTTCCCTCCCTCTCCCCTGCGTGCTCTCCCATTTCAACTCCTCTCTCTGCTTGCTGCCCCCTCCTCCCGAAGAGAGCTACGTTCATGTAGGAATCCAGGGAGGAGGGTTCCGGGAGCAGTCTGGCTCACCAGCTGCTTTGCAGACTGAGGTGGGAGACTGGGTTTGTGAAATCAGAGAGAAGTAAATATGTGTGATGTTTGTCTTGTTTTCTTCATACAGCTGCTTTGCAGACTGAGGTGGGATTATGTGGATGGGTTTCAGGTGTGCTGTGCTATTTAAGATGATCTTTCCCCGAGACCTGCTCTTTTCTGCTCTGCATCTGTCGAGCAGCAAACCTGGCTCATGTTTGAATCTCGTGTGTTGGGAACGGAGCAGGGGAGTTACCAGGTCGGGTGTGGTATGACCCCTGCCAGAGGCGGTCTGGTGGGACACAGTCTGTCATGCACACTTGAGCTGGAAACAGAGGGCTTCCCTGAGAGCCAGGTGTGGGGGGTGCCAGGGACTCTCTGCCTCTGCACCTTTGGATCTCAGACCGGCACCTTCAGGGGCCACCCTCAGGTCTGCCCTGATGGAAAGGGTGCTGCCAAGGAGGGCGGCACAGAGAATGTTCCCTGTGGTGCCCCTGCACTGCTCCCGGGTCCTGCTGCAGAAGTGAGGTGGGAGGCACGCCCTGGAGCACATCTCTCTCCTCCTCTCCTCGCCCACATCCCTGGTCCTGGGATCAGAATAAAACCGGCACTTGGCTCCGTGGAGAGAGGCCCAGGTGCAATGGCACGGAGACACTCCCCGGCTGGCGGGAATTCTAGAGGCCTGTGTGAAGGCTGCTAGGTTGGCTGCACACAATGGCTCTCATGGTCCCACTGATCTCCTGGAACAGGCCAGGCCCAGGACACAGGCTCTGAGCATCAGAGCCAGAGTCCCTGCTCCTGTCAAACCTGCTGCTCCAGCCACACAGCGATGGGCCTGCTTCCCACATCATGGTCACGGCCCAACCTGGGTCCTCCCCTCAGGCTTGCCCAGGGCCTCCCCAGTCCTTCCTGGGCTCGGTTCTTGGGGCAAATTCTGACAGGCACGGGTGTCAGTGGGGCCACACCTGCTGTAGAGCACCTGTCACCCCTGACAGAGGAGAGGAATTTGGACAAGTTAGTTTCCTTTCTTGCCTCTATGGAGACGTGTGGAGGGTCTGGGTCAACTCGTGGCAGCGTTTCTCAGGCTCTGGAGATGACTCCTTTACATGAGAACCAAACAAAACTCTCAGATGGGAAGGAAATTCCATGCAGTGCGAATTCAGAGTATGTTAAGCAGTTAGGATTAAAATTGCATACATTTCACTTTCCACTTTTGTAAAAAAATAAAACAAATATAACTTGTATTATAGCTGAAAAAGCAGTGTCTTCTGTCCCCTCTTCTAGCGGGAATATATAAAGGCATATGAGTAATGATGCTAACATGAGGTGTACTGATTGGCTTTTACCTGAAAGTCATAGGCAGGGTTTGATGACTAGTGAAGAAGAAGAAGGAATGAGAGCAAGGAAAAGAAGGCAGTCTCAGGTCTCTGTCCATTGTGCAAGTCCGGTGACAGGATAGGTTGTACTATGGGTGGCGTGGGGGCAAGGTCCCCACTCTCAGCCTCCGTCATCAAACTCCCTCTCCTCACAGGCCCAGAGGGCATGACATGGCCTTTCTCACCTGGAGTTAAGTCCATTAACTTCCAGAGTAGTAGCTTTGCATAGAGAGGATCTTCCCTGCCTTCCCCTGGGACCGTAGTGAAGCTTCTTTGTCCACAGGATAGTTTCTGGACTGGAAGGTTGGTTTGGACTCTGTGTTTCAGCAGCTCACTTAGCAGGGCCCAATTCCTTCCTCTTGTCCCTGGATGTGCATCCCAGAACCCAGGACTCCAGATCCCTGATCTTGGACACCAGCTCCCCCAACTGACCCTGTGTCTTGATCTCATTCTTCTGAGTGACCACAGAGCAGAAGGGAAACGACAAACCTTTTCCATGGGGCTCCTTTGGCCATGAATTGATGCACTAGTGGCCGCAGATATAAGCACAGTTTAGGTACATAGCTTTTTCTAGATAACCTAGGCAGATGAGACATTTGCTTCGTTCTTTAAAATGTTCAGCCAGACCCACTTTTGGGAATAATAAGTATACTGGAGTATCTAAATGACCCAAATGACCATGAGGGCTTGAGGTTTTATCCTCTTTGCTTGCATAGACCTGTCACGTACCTAGTATTTCTCATCCCTCTACAAGAATATGGCCTACAGCATAATACAAATATGAATATGAATATAAATATAAATAAATGACTCTTGGCCTGGAACTTCTGATATCTGAGATGCTATTTAGAATGGCCTTCGAGCACTTGGAATTCAGCTCACCTGAATTGAGATGTGCTCTGAGTGTAAAATGCACACTGGAATGTGAAACCAGAATAAGAAAGAGAACTTAAATTATTTTATTGAGATTTTTAAAACACTGTCTCATTGACGTATATGCATGTTGGTGTGATACCATTTTTCCAATTACAATTCTTTTGACTTTTCTCCTTTTACTGTGTGTAATGTGGCTACTAGAAAAGTTATGATTGATGCAGGTGGGTCACATTTTTCCAATTACAATTCTTTTGACTTTTCTCCTTTTACTGTGTGTAATGTGGCTACTAGAAAAGTTATGATTGATGCAGGTGGGTCACATTAGACGTCTGCCAGACGCTGCCAGACTCAGCTCAGAGAGCCTCTAGCTTGGAGAGCTGGGCCCACCTGGCCGCCACTCAGACCCAGAGCAGCAGTTGAGGGGTGGAAGCAGTCAATTGGGAGCTCAGTTCAGCATCTCGTGGGACAGTCCAAGCTATGATCTGGTTAAGGAAAAGGAACACTTGGTCATCTCCTGCATGGGTATTGAAAATCTAGTCCTGCCCACAGCTCTGGGAGCAGAGAACCCGAGTGGCCCCAGTGATTCTAGGTGCACACACTGTGCTTTGAATTGAGTTGGGCTCAGAAACACTTGCTGTATTAGTAAAATACTTCATTCCCCAGACTTTGCTCTCTCGTATTTGCCTTTTGTAGAACCCTGAGAAGTTAAAAACAAAATTACACAAGATTGAGTGTGTCCTCTGTGAGATGCTTCTTGGGTCTCCCACTCCCTCCAAAGGTGACTCGGTTCTGGAACAAGAATGATCCACAAGGGGCACTTTCAGTGAAAGTGTTCTCTTCCCACCCTACCATACCAGCATTCACCTCTTGAATCTGATTCATTTTAATTTAATTCTAGGAGAAAAGCGATTTGTTGATGACAGAAAGCTTGTTCCACAAATGGCTTATTCAGCATCGACCAAAATTTCAAAGGGAGCTACACATTCAGAAAATTTGAATTTGAGTATTTACAAATCTCAAGAATGGCCTGTGGCCAATAAGTATAATTTTTTTCTTATCTTCTGGACAAAATCAGACCTGTATTTAATTTCATCAANTCCTGCATTTAATTTCATCAACATTACTCCATATATATTACTCCATATATATACTTGTAAAAATTCATGCCTCATCATTAATCCACACCATGGAAGGTAAAATTCCAATTTCAACTCGACTCATATTTTCTTAAGATTGAAGCCTTCAGCATTCTAATTAATAGTCACCCTTCACTAATATTGGTACAAATTCTCTTTCACTTTAGCTCAGCTATTTAGAACATGCAGGTCCAGACTGATAAACACACAACCTATTTGCTAAGGAATCATGGGGAACCAAGCAAGAGGGATTGCATTTGGCTCTGATTCATTCCCATCAACTGAGATAGATTCTTCACGTTGATTTTATTGCCACTCAGTGACTAAAAAAGGAAATCTATTATTGCTACCATGTTTTATTGCACAGTGAAATATAAAAATACAGATGTATCAAAACCATGAAGCCAAATATATGTGAGATTCAAAATATGGGAAAGTCATAACAACAGTTCATAATTTATATGTATTTTAAATATCCTTTTTGGCAAACCCTCAGGGAAATTTGAGGGGTTTTTGTTGTTGTGCCTCAATTATTTTGTGTTTTTCTCTTCAAATAGAGAAAGCCCTGGTGGATTTTCGGGGTGAGTGACACCTGAACTTTTGGCGAGTCCAGTGATCATAAACACAGCCGTCTGCTAGGTGGTGCTACGTCTGAAACTATGCCAGCTCTTCCCTCTTCCCTGTCCCCACCAAGGCTTACCCCCTTCTCCATTCTACTATCTGAAATGCCCAGCAGTGGGCAAGGACCCATCTGATTCCACAACTGCTCAGTTTAGTAAACATTTCTGTCTCTTGATAATGAGGGGTGTCTTCACCACTCGCTCCTCACAAGACTGCTAAAAATTAGAGCAGTTTAAACTCATAGGTAAATGTTCAGCCTGCCTTCTTTCTGGAAACCTTTATCCTTTTTATAGGGAGGAGAGTGGCAGAGGAAGAGGGAGAGAGAGAATCTTTTTTTATTTTGTTTTATTTTAAAGATTTTACTTATTTATTTGACCCAGAGACAGAGAGAGAGGGAACACAAGCAGGGGGAGTGGGAGAGGAAGAAGCAGGCTCCCAGTGGAGAAGCGTGATGGGGGGCCCGATCCCAGGACTCTGGGATCACACCCTGAGCCAAACACAGACACTTAATGACTGCGCCACCCTGAGATCATGACCCGAGTCAAAATCAAGAGACAGACATTGAAGTGACTATGCTACCCAGGCGCCCCATTAAACCTTAATGTTATGGCAAAACTCGGCTACATCCAGTCTCCCCTCAATTATTCCTACCTCTAGGAACCTTTCCTTTTGTCCCAAGACAAATCATTTCTTTATGTTCTTCTCCCAGGACAACTTATAAATGCTGCTGCTTCTTTCTCCCTTCTCTCTTTTTAAAAAGATTTTATTTATTTATTTTAGAGTGAGAGCACTCACAAGCAGGGAGAGGAGCAGAGAGAGAGACAGAGAGGGACATACTCCTTGCTGAGTGTGGAACAGACACAGGGCTGGATCCCAGGACCCTGAGGTCATGACCTGAGCTGAAACCAAGAATCCACTGCCCATCTGACTGAAGCAACCAGGTACCCAACTTATAAACATTTCTAATAGAATCAGTTACTATTCTTTTCTTTTTGGATGGGTGTGTTCTTAATTCTTTTTGAATGAGACAATTTTAATAGCTGGGTCTGTGGCCTTGATTTTGGATATCAACTACAAGGAGTATCCAGAAAAAGTAGACATCAAATAGTTATTACTGGATCGATGTAGAATTTAACTTTAAAACTTGAAATCAATCTGATTTCCCTTATATTATTTCTTGATTTTCATGCTCCCTACACTTTCTGGCTTATCTAGGAGTAATGTAAAATAATATAACATAATTGAAGGGAGAAAAATTGATTGGACATTATGCAAAGAATAAACCAAAGGCCATTTACCTAAGTTGTGCTATGATGTCAAGAAGGGAAATATGAATATGTTTTGAAAATTATTTGTAATTTCCCATCTCAGAAGTAAAGTCTACAATTCTCATTATTCTTGGACATTTTCAATTGTATCCAAACTTGTGGTGAACAAAAGAAGGCAAATATGAAACTCATGAGTTGCAATATTTAGAAATGGTGGTTGGATTTGCCTGTGAGGCACACAGCTTTCCAACAGGCTATATATGCTTTGGGGTCACACTTTGGTCAGCCACCGGCAGATTCAAAACTCATACACTTTATTAGCATTAAAAAGGGGTGAAAATTGTGTGAAATGGATGATCACAAGTAATTGTTCTGTGAATATGAATTTTAGTTTGGATAAAAGACATGATATGATTTACTGCAACTTTAGATGTCTCATTTCTATTATGGTCTCTTGCAAAATTTTCAAAAAGGAAAGACTGTTGTCCAATTTCGGGTGGTCTGTGTCCCGTTCCAGTTTGTCTAACAGTGCTTGAAAATATATATTTGCAATCATGGAGAAAAAGAGTTGGGGAGAAATGACTGGGTCCAGAGAGTGAGCTTTGAGAGAACACTTCCCAACACACTTTCACTACTTTGAAAAAATTGAAATAAAAGAATAGGTGTATTCCTTTTTACAACAGTGGGGTCTGTGACTAATTCCATAGAGATAGATATTGGCTGTTTAATATTGGGTTAAAAGAGATCAGGAGGAATCCCCATTTTTCATTTTTTTAAATGATTTATTTGTATATTTTATATATAGAGAGGACAGCATGAGTTGGAGGAGCAGAGGGAGAGGGAGAATCTCAAGCAGACTCCATGTTGAATGCAGAGCCCAATGCAGGGCTCCCCTAGGGACCCCCATTTTTCTTAAAGGGAGTTAGCAGACATGGCTTAAGACAGGGCTTCTCAACCTTGGCTCTGTTGACATTTGGGGCAAGGGAACTCTTGTGGGAGCTGCAGGGAGCCTGGTAGCATGTGGAGCAGCATCCCCGGCCTCTACCCACCACATGCCAGTAGCCCCCGCCCCACGGATGGGAACCTTAAATGTACCCAGACATTGCCGAGTGTTCCCTGGGGGCCAAAGCACTCCCTGCTTGTGGACCACTGGAAGCCAATATAATGTGTCCAGAGAACTGGGAAGATACACACTCTGGGTATAATATTCTATTATGTACCCCTTAATGGAGTAAAAAGTATCTCAGACCAAAGAGGCATTGACGGGATGTGAATACAGGGAGAATGAGAACGCCAATGGAAGCCTCATCACCATGTAAACGACTGGAGGCCAGGAATCAAGGCGAGTAGAAAGGAGACCTACATTAATTTATTTTCATTCATTAAAATGATTGAAAATCATTCATTCCATCCATGGGTTTCTCACATTCTACAGAGGGTGGCAAAGGAGAGAGCAAGATGGAGCGTTTAGACGAGGTTGATGAAACAGTTTCTGAGCCTCTAACACCCATGCCTGGCAACATGTATGTAATTTTGTCCCACATTGACTCTGGGTTTGAGAATCCCAGGCACAGATGTGAGTCTCAGTACTCAGTCTGAAGAAGTGGATTATTTCAGGATGTTCATAAATCAAAGTGCAGCCTGAGATAGCCTGAATAGCACCGGCCAATAGGATTCCGTGATGTAAACGATCTCTGTCTGCCCTGCCCAATATGGTAGCACCAGCTCGGAGTGGCTCTCGTGTCCTTGAAATGTGGCCACCTTTCTTGTGTCACATGTGGAAATGTGAACATTTGGGGGATAGTGAATTAAAAATACATTGTTTAGTGTGCCTGGGTGGCTCAGTTGGTTAAAAGACAATCTCTTGATCTCAGCTCAGGTCTTGATGGTTGTGTGTTCAATCTCTGCCTTGGGCTCCACACTGGGCAGGAGCCTCCTTAAAAAACAAAACCAAACTCAAAACATCATTTACATTTACTTCCCCATTTTCATTGCTCGTTTCCAGTGTGCTTATTAGAAAACATGAAACCATGTCTGTGTCTTGCATTAGGTTTGTATCAGATAGCCCTGATATAGAAGGTGGAGAATTCTGCTCTCTCAGGACACCTTAAACTCAACCGTGCTCTGGGTCAATGTCTGGGCCAGGCAGGAACTGCAGGCAGAGCTGGGGATCCGCCTAAGTTCAGATCCTTCTTCCCTCTCAGCTCAAAGCCCAGTTAGGATTCTAGACTTGGTTTCCAATCGGCATTTCAGATCTCCCTTGGTTTGGACCATGTGCCTTTGATTTTGTGTGTTCATTCCTTAGCATTAGAAGGGACATTTAGTTAGGCCCATTAGGTATTTCCAGTTTACTGATGAAAGGATTTCAGGAAACAATAGCATTTAAATCACAGATTATCCTGCCATTCAGCTGTCCAGGTGATCTCCCTCTGGGAGGCCACCATGAAGTAGTTTGAAGAGGCAAGCCAATATCCTCTCTGTCTAGACTTTCTGGAGAAGTGCTTTGTGGAAAATTTAAAAATTAATTAATTTATTTCTGGTTCCTGGCACAGGACTCCTAAAATCTTTGCAGTTTCCTGAGGGATAGGAGAGACTTTTGTTAGTGATAAAATCTCCAACAGACCTCTCCAGAGTTTAGGCTAAAGAGCTGACATAGGGTAGGGCCCAGAAATGGCACCACAGTGGGGCTGGTCACAAGAAAGACCAAACTGGGAGTGAAGGATTGGAAATTTCAGCCCCAGCCACTGGCCATCTGTGAGGGGATGGGGCTGAAGATTGGGTTATAAAAAGTCTTGAACAAGAGGTTGGTGCACACATTAATATTCTGGAAAAGTGATTTCCCCCCAGAGAGGGCGTGGAAGCTCTCCACCATTCCCCACCCCCTTTACACCTTCCTTGCTATACGCATCTCTTCCATTGGGCGTTTCCTGAGTTGTATTCTTTATAATAAACTGGTCGATGCAAGTAAAGTGCTTTCCCGACTTCTGAGTCGATTTTCTTTGCCCCTTCATTCACATAAATCTTATTACAGTGTGTTTATAATTGTTTTTTCCCTTTTAAAATTTAAATTCAATTAGGCAGCATATCTTTAGTTTCAGATGTAGTGTTCAATAATATATCATTTGCGTATACCCCCCAGTGCTCATTGCATCACGCAACCCTCTTAATTCCCATCACCCAATTACCTCATCCCCCCCACCTCACCTCCAGCAACCCTCAGTTTGTTTCATATACTTAAATGTCTCTCATGGTTTTTCTCCCTCTCTGATGACCTCCAGTTCAGTTTTCCCTCCCTTCCCCTATGATCTTCTGCACTGTTTCTTAGAGTCTACCTAGGAGTGAAACCATATACTTGTCTTTCTCTGACTGCTGTGTTTCACTCAGTATAATACACTCCAGTTCCATCCNCTTCAGTTTTTCCTCCCTTCCCCTATGATCTTCTGCACTGTTTCTTAGAGTCTACCTAGGAGTGAAACCATATACTTGTCTTTCTCTGACTGCTGTGTTTCACTCAGTATAATACACTCCAGTTCCATCCAGGTCAATGTAAGTGGTAAGAATTCATCCTTTCGAATGGCTGAGTCATATTCCTTTGTATACATGGAGCCCATCTTCTTTGTCCATCCACTTGTGGATGTGAGTCATTCTAGTGAAATTATCAACCCTAAGGAGGGGGTCTGAGGGAATACCTGACCTTGTGGTTGGGCAGAAGTGTGGGTAGCTTGAACACTCCATTTGTGACTGGCCTCTGCAGTGAGGACAGACTTGTGGGACTGAGCCCTGAAATCCGTGGAGTATGAATTGAATTGTTGGAGAACTTGTCGAGTTGTTTGTGGTTGGTGTCAGGAAATAGAGCACACAGGTGTACTTGAAACATGAATGCATCTTCTCCCTCCACTGCACCAATTGATTCCATAAAGCCCCCCCCCATGGGGGTCCTCTGTGCTCTGTGGTCTCTTGGAGATTGGAGCCAGGTTCAACTGGCAGTAGGGGAAGTTGGTTTCCAAGATCAAAGATCTGGAGCCTATCTGAGAGCTATTCCCTAGGTGAAACCATGGATGCCGAAATGACCCCCTGCCCCCTTCCTCACTAAGGACTCAGAGATTGTGATATCACAGTTGGTTCCCCATGAAAGGTGGGAATTATCTGACTTTGGGCATTTTATGAGCCTGTGTCCCTCAGTCCCAAGTGCAGAGTAGAGTGACCTGGTAGGTCTCTGGTAAAGACTGACGGTTTAGTCCTGCTCTGGACACAAGTGAGCCACCTGACAGAGTTCATTATCAGGACAGATCGGTTTCTCATGAGACATCTATTCTTTGGAGGAGCGATTGCCTCATACACTCTTCCTTTCCCTTTGCTTCCCCACCTCCTTTGGGCTCTTGATTGGTGCCCTTGTGGAAGGTCTCCCTGTCATGCCAAACCTCAGGTGGAATCTATTCCCTATGGAAAGCACCTGCCTCGACTCTTGACTTCCCTTGAAAGACATGTAACACAGTCTCGTCCTTTTTCTTGGCTTTGTGGGGGGAAAATGATGCTACTAATGTGTGTCTTAACCTTTTGATATGGAAAAGGATGTGGCTACACCAGAGTGCAAAAAAGCAAAGGCTTCAAAAATCATACTGCCCCCTATGTCTAGCCTTGCTTATTTCCCTCCTGACAGCATATTTACTGATTCACTGCTTAATGATCGTGAGACAATATCTCTCTTATAGGCATCATTAATTGAGTCCTGAGTTCGATGTTCAGGACAGATTTCTGTGGGAAGGTTTATTGACTGTGGAAAAAGCAGAGATAAGCCACTGAAATGCAAAAGGAATATGTGGGCCGCTTCTATGTCCAGGCTCTGCATTCTGACCAGTGGCTGAATTTGTTTTGTCTCTCCAATGGGTACGACCTCAGATGTAGATACACCCAATGACAGCCTCATGATTTCTGCTGCCCTGAGGAGTGTCCAAAGTGGGCATTCGGTTCAGATAGAATCCAAAACAGGTGCTGAGAAGTTCAGCTACACAATTGGCATCATGGACTCCCCTTGCTTGCCCTCTGGCCGCCCTACTGGGAAGTAGATCTGGGGAACATGCAAAGAATAGATGCGGGCATTTGCAAAGAATCTGTTCACTAACACAGGAAGTTCCAACTGCCTGCAAAACTTGGATTCTGGATTGTGGATTTGAGAAATAGAAAGCC
This sequence comes from Ailuropoda melanoleuca, assembly GCF_002007445.2. Lineage (NCBI taxonomy): Eukaryota > Metazoa > Chordata > Mammalia > Carnivora > Ursidae > Ailuropoda > Ailuropoda melanoleuca. Next base: position 25,074 of record NW_023187726.1, on the reverse strand, counting down.
CTCGTTTATTTATTGGCACTGGGCCTAGGGCTGCTCTATTCATGGACCCCAAGTTATACCTAGTGGGGATCATCCTGGGTGTGGATATTTGAAACCTTTCATTTTCTAATATCAGCATTGTGTCGTGGATGAATTCGTAATCTTGTGACCAGGTTTATCAAAGTAGTACTTTACCAAAGTAAAGGGGTTGTTTTATGCCATTATTTTCTGGGGCTTGATCTCACGAATCTGAGATCATGACCTGAGCCAAAATTCAGAGTCCAAGGATTCACCAGGTTCCCCGACTACATACACTTTTTTTTTTTTACCAGGTATTGTAGTTGCTTGGTTAAGTCCACGCCACTTGGTTTTGTTCTAAAAGGTTTCCTTCTTCATGTATATTTGGAGCCTGTTCCTTCCATTTCCATTGCTACTTTTCATGAACAGATCATAATCCTGTGTCTATTGAGTGCCCATCCATGAGCCAGAACACACACTGAACCCTGCATTTTGGGGAGTATGTAAATACTTCATTTAGAAAAGTACTAGTTGTATGTATTGCCCTCAACCCGTTCACTATTACAGAAATGCAGTGGTGAAAATACAGTGATATTTCCCCCCTCATTATTCAGAGAAGAGTCTGCTTTACATACACATACTGACCAAGAAATTCACAAAGGTTGAGAGGTAACTAAGTATGTCCTCTCAGCTATACACAGAGAAAAATCAGGTAGTATGCATAGATGGTGAGAGAATGACATAATTTCATTAGTATATGCTTAGAGAAATATGATTTGAAGAATGGAATTTCTGTGAACACTGCTCTTCATTTCATCTGGGACCCATTTTAAACTTTGTTCTAGAAATGTCTGCTGACTCCAGAGGATAGAATGGGTGGGGATGGTGTTTTAAATCAAGAGTGGGACCTCTATTTATTCTCAAATCTCTTTTTCTTTACCCTCTTCACCCCGAAGTTTGGCTAGTGACGCTATTTGGGGGGGGTGGCAGGTCATCCCCCATCATGTCGTTTATTTTCAAAAAAAAAAAGAGTGAGAATGTGTGAGACTGGGGTTCAACTTTCAAAACAAAGCGTTTACTCTCCCATGCCCCCCTTGTCTGTGAAGACAGGCCCCTGTCGACACCAGAAGTTGGCAGCTGTGCAGCTGCCTTGTCTCTGAAAGGTCTATGATGACACCGTCACCATGGTGACTTGAGCCACACCTCTGCTGTCCTTTCCAGCTGGGACTCTTTGAGCTGACCCATTCCTACGGATAGGTGTTTGCTCTGCTGCTCCAACTCAGAATGGAAAATTGCTGTGGTTCCTGCTGTGGTTCCTGCTGTGATNGTGGTTCCTGCTGTGATGGTATGTTCCTGATGATCTTCTAAATGCTGTTTGCTAGGACTCAGTTCACTCTTTCTCAAACTATTTTTCTCATCGTTGAAAATTTCATCTCTCCCAATTTCATCTACATATGTTTTATAGTTTTGTTTTATCCCTTGATTTCTACTGTTGGTGGTTCTACTGAGCTAGCAGCCTTGGTCTTTGTCCTCCATGGAGAACAATGGACTACTTCCTATGATATCCTACACCCCTCACTTGTCACCCCTAGGTTCTCAAGGGGGGAAAATACAGCAGTGTCTATGTTCGTTTAAGTTTTTTTAAGCATCCTAAATTCTATATTCACATTATGCATTTCTGAAATTTAGAGTGAACCCAGAAAGATTGATATGGAGGACATTTATCATTGTTTTCTCAGTGTCTTACAATGTCTGCCCTGTACCGTTCATCCCCAAAGGGGTATGGATTTCAGGATTTTAGGGACATGTGGGTTCGTTCCTATCAATAGTTGCCCCAAAGAGATCCTCAGAATATGAGAGTCTACGTTTCAATTTATGACCCCCAAACACACATTTGCATTTCTAAGAACTTTGGGTGTTATCCAAAATGACATTTTCTAGATATTTCAATGATATGCTACCACCCATCCCATTCAGCGCCCCCGGTGTAAGTATGGTGACAATAGCATGACCTTTTTTCCTCAGTGACGCAATGAATAGCCGGCCTTTAATGTCTGGTTAATGGATCGAGTTAATGAGTGATCGATAACTAAGTACACAGATTATTTGTGATGCACAAAGAAAAATAGGTGATGTAGACACAAGAGCAGAGACACACACATTATATATATATGTATATATACACGATTGCATACTTTTGCACATAGGATTGTAGCTTGAAAACAGAACGTGTCTACATTAAAGTGGTTTTGATGTAATGTGTTTCTTAGTTCTCCTGAATTTTCATCCAGATCTCTTCCCAAATGCTAAGCTCTGTTTTTTTTTTTTTTCTATGACTTGACAAGGGTCTCAGAAACTCCTAGTTTGTTTGGAGGCATTTCTATTTGTGTGAGGAATAAATAATGCAAGATGGCATTGTTTCACATGTTTGAAAACACAAGACTTTGTAACAGTGACCCTCCCTTCCTTTACACTGGGATTCATCTCATTTGATCTGATGACCTTAAGACAGGCAACTGGAACATTCTAGAGAACAGTCATGGATATTTGTGGACAAGGGCCCCAGAGAGTGGATTCAGGGACACAGCAATAGGTATGCTCCTATGCTTTTTGTTGTTGTTGTTGTTGTTGTTTGCCTCTGATTCTGTCCAAAAGAAATCGTGTTGGGGTAAAATGCTTGCATTTAGGCAAAGCAGCTGTGTGTCACAGAGCAATGGTCTGGGAACTCAGACTCCCAGATTTGAATCCAGCTCTGGAACTTGTGAAATTGTGAGATCTCAGACAAGATCTTGACCCTCTAATTCACCTTTCTGACCACGTGACATGTGTTCATTCATTCAATGCTCATCACACACTTATGCGATGATTTGTTTCCTCTCCCTATTCCTCAGGTGGAGGAATGGAGGCACAGAGATGAATGTGACCAGGTTCATGAACTCCTCTAAGTAAAGGAGCCAGGACGTGAACCCAGGCCTGCAGTCCAGTGCTCGTGCTCTAACTACTGAACCGAACTGCACTTATGACTCAGCCATGGGATCAGTAGTTACTGTGCAAAGAAGCTTTAGCATCTGCGTGGATGTCAGGAGTTCCCTGAGCCAAGGGGAATCCCAAACACTGTTTGTCATTATGAGGTCAGCTCGGGGGTCACATAGCCCAGGGAAGCTCTTGAGCCATAGAAGTCCAGATCTTGCCACAGTCATTCATCTGAAAAGGACATAGGAAGCCTGGTCTGTTTGAAGCCATGACTGTGTTCAGTTCAAAGATTCTGAGGGTTTGGAGGCACCGTTTAGGACAAGCCAGTCAAACTCTGAACGCTGGGCTACTCCTCAGCACCTGACTTCAATCTGGTCAGAATGGAGGAGACCCTTTCATGGTATTTGATGGCATTGTCAGTATGAGTAAGCCCTAGTCATGCCGCAATCCTGTGAGCTTAGGGACAATCCTGGGACAAGGAAAAATAAGACTCAAAGAACCAGTTCATAATTAACCTTCTGTCCAGAGCTGGTCAGTGCCTGGCCAATCAGTGTCATGGCATGGTCACTCTTCAGGGCATGGCACAAATAAAATAAGAATAGGGAGCATGCTGGGCGGTGCCTGGCTGGCTCTGCCAGTGGAGCATTTGACTCTTGATCTCAGGGTCGTGAGTTCAGTCCCCATGTTGGGCATGGAGCCCATCTTAAAAACAGAGAGAAAAGAATCGGGGACATAGTGTTGTAGATTTGATAACATTCTCCCCATGAGCCCTAAAAAAAATGCTTGAATGCCATGAATTACACACTTTAGGGACAGTGGCCAACAAGAACTCAAACACTCGTAACAGCCTGCTGTCCATCATCCTTGTTTGGACGC
>NW_023187726.1:0-21128 GCF_002007445.2 Ailuropoda melanoleuca | reverse complement strand
TTGCCATTTCCCTGAAATTTATTTCAAGTCGTCCTGCTTTTATTTGCCAGATATCAGAAAAAAAGGCAGTTTCAGTTCTTAATGATTGTGAGGTAAGAGAATGGGAGAATGTTGGAAACCTTAGTTTGAAGAGTTGTAGTCAGAGACTCAAGGAAACCGAAAAGATTGAGGATCCAGTCCAGGGTTTTAGGCAAACAACATATGTTCAAAGATAATTCATTAGAACTAGCACCTAACACCTACAAAAGTGTGTTATTGAAAAACAATCTTTCTCCCTAAAGTCACCTTCATTCCTGTCAAGGATAGCCAAATGAAGATTAATTTGTTCGTAAAACAAGTCCAGTTTTTAACAAACGTGGCCTAATCATCTACATAAGCACAGCAAAAATAGCAATTGACCATATCATATACAAGGTCTTTTTTCTCTCTCTTTCTTTCTTTTTCTTTCTTTCTTTCTTTCTTTCTTTCTTTCTTTCTTTCTTTCTTTCTTTCTTTTCTTTCTTCCTTTCCTCTTTTAAATACGCTTTGATGTAGCTTTTTATAAGGAATATTAGATGAAACTTTAACTGCCTTTTTAAAGCCAAGAGCCAAGCCAAGTATTTCCCATTGGATTTGTCTGCAAGACCTGTAGATTGGGGTCAATTGCTCTCATCTTGAGGTCCTCCAATTTTCCTGAAGTTCCTGCATCTGTCAGGAGGTGGCATTCTTTACTCACCTGGTAAGACTGAGGAGAACACTGCAAGTAAGGTATCAGGCCAACATTTCCAAGGGGCTTTATTGGCTCCATAAAATCGATCTGACTTTCTTAAAGCTGTCTCATCATAGCTGAGTCTATGCTTGTGTCTCTGAAAGATGACTTTCCAGGGGCACCTGGCTGGCTTGGTCGGTAGAGAGCACGACTCTCTCTCTCTCTCTCTCTTTTTCCCTTCATTTTTTTAAGGTTTTATTTATTTGACAGAGAGAGTGACAGAGAGAGAGAGAGAGAGAGAGAGACAGCGAGAGGGGAACACAAGCAGGGGGAGTAGGAGAGGGAGATGCAGGCTTCCCGCTGAGCAGGGTGCCCGAATGTTGGACTTCCATGCCAGGACCCCGGGATCATGACTGGAGCTGAAGGCAGATGCTTCACAACTGAGCCACCTAGGTGCCCAAGAACATGACTCTTGATCTCTGGTAGATGAGTTCAAGCCCCACANGTAGATGCATTCAAGCCCCACGTTGGGTGTATGTAGAGATTACTCAGAAAATAAAATCTGAAAAAAAAGCCATTCCAGTCAAAGCTTTGGTAATAGAACCAAACTTTCCAATGGTATCTTGTTACAAGGAGCACAGATACCCACTGAACGTAGGCAGATAATTTATAATTGCCATAAAAGAAATAAAAATATTTTATAATTGCCCTAAAAGAATCCTGGAGGGTTACAGGTATGGAGAAAAGATAAGTATTTGAATTTGTTTATAAAAGAACATTTTTATCAAATTTTTGTATGTTGTAGGTATCCTTTTTTTAAAGATTTTATTTATTTATTTATTTATTTGAGATACCAACAGACAGATAGTGAGAGAGATCATGAGCAGGGAGGAGAGGGAGAAGCAGGCTCCCCACTGAGCAGGGAACCTGACCACGACATGGGGTGTCATGAAAACGGAAGCTTGTGCAAAACTGCATATGAAAAGAGAAGCGTAAAGCACGTTGCTTCACTCTATAGAAGCACACTGTATAGACACCATGTCTCGACTCACAACTTCTGTCATGAAGATGGAAGCCTTGGCAAGAGTGTGTGCGAGCACGTAAAGAAAGTGCCGTCTACTTAATTCTGAGAACCAAGTCTGTGTAGATAGAATACAATATCAAACCCACCTCATGACGAATGAATCAACCAGGGTTTTCTTCCCTGTGTGTAGAACCTTAAGGAAAGTGCCATAAACTTTATAGTAGGTGAGAGCACTGGGTAGATAGCATCTTACAACCCAGAACTTCTGTCATGAAGATGGAAATATTTGCAACGTTGTGTTGAAAGCATAAGGAAATTGGCAGAGTCTTAGCTTAAAGAAAGGAGCTTACCAAATACATCCTCCAAGGCACGTCTTCTTTCATGAAGTTGGAAGCGTTCTCAGAAGTGTGTTTCTCAGCATAAGGGAATTATCCTATGCTTAACTTTATGAAAGAACTCCATAGAAAACCATCTGAAACTCACATCTCTCATGAAGCTGTTAGCATTGGCTCAAGGGTGAGGGAATGGGTAAAGAAATGCCGTTTACTCAACCCTGAGCACCAAGCCTCTGTATAGCGAATGCAACTTCAAACACCCTGATGCATGAAGAGAGAAGCTTTTTCCATATATCTGTGTTGAATTGTAAGAGAAGCACTATATGCTTAACACTAAGAAAGAGCACCATGTAGAGACAGCCTTCTGAGTCACATCTACTTTAATGAAGATGGATGTATTTTCCAAAAGTGTGTATGAAAACCTAAGAAACATGCTGTATGCTCCAGTAAGAACACCCTTTGGAAAAGATCTTCCAACTCACATCTTCTGTAATGAAGATGGAAGTACTTGCAAAAGTGAATGAAAGCATAAGGAGAGGTTCTATCTAAGTAGTTGTGAGAACCAAGTCTGTGTTGATAGAAGGCAACATTGAACTAACATCGTGACCACGAATATACACGCGTTTTCCAATACGTGTGTTGAACCTTAAAGAAACTGCCATAGACAGAACTCTCAGGAAGAAGAGGGTATGGAAAGGGTCTTCCAACTCCCATCGTCTGTCATGGCGATGGAAGCATGTTTCAGAGTGGGAATGAAAGCATAAGGATAGGGCCATTAACCAATCTTTAAGAAGGAACATTGTATCGAAGCCGTCTTTCAACTCACGTCTTCGGTCGTGAAGATGAAACCGTTTGCACAGGTTTCTAAGAAAATATAAGGAAGTGCCATATACTGAAGTCTAAGAAGAAAACCGTAGAGAAAGCATCTTGCATCTCACAGTCTTTGGTCATGAAAAGGGTCTTCCAACTCCCATCATCTGTCATGGCGATGGAAGCATGTTTCAGAGTGGGAATGAATGCATAAGGATAGGGCCATTAACCAATCTTTAAGAAGGAACATTGTATCGAAGCCGTCTTTCAACTCACGTCTTCGGTCGTGAAGATGAAACCGTTTGCACAGGTTTCTAAGAAAATATAAGGAAGTGCCATATACTGAAGTCTAAGAAGAAAACCGTAGAGAAAGCATCTTGCATCTCACAGTCTTCTGTCATGAAAACGGAATCGTGCAAAAGTGTGTACAAAAACATAAACATAAAGCACCTGGCTTAACTCTATAGAAGCACACTGTATAGAAACCATGTCTCGACTCACAACTTCTGTTGTGAAGATGGAAACCTTGGCAAGAGTGTGTGCGAGCATGTAAAGAAAGTGCCGTCTACTTAATTCTGAGAACCAAGTCTGTGTAGATAGAATACAATATCGAACCCACCTCATGACGAATGAATCAACCAGGGTTTTCTTCCCTGTGTGTTGAAACTTAAGGAAAGTGACATAAACCTAATAGTAGGTGAGAAAACTGGGTGGATAGCATCTTACAACCCAGAACTTCTGTCATGAAGACGGAATCCTTTGTAACGTTGTGTTGAAAGCATAAGGAAAGTGGCAGAGACTTGGCTTCAATAAAAGACTGGACCAAATCCATCCTTCAAGGCACATCTTCTCATGAAGTTGGAAGCATTCTCAGAAGTGTGTTTCTCAGCATAAGGAAATTATCATACGCTTAACTTTACGAAAGATCTCTGTAGAAAACCACCTGAAACTCACATCTTGTCTCATGAAGCTGGAAGCATTGGCTCAAGGGTGAGAGAATGTGTAAAGAAATGCCATTTACTCAACTCTGAGCACCAACCATCTGTATAGAGAATGCAACTTCAAACACCCTGACGCATGAAGAGAGAAGTTTTTTTCAAATATCTGCATTGAATGGTAAGAGAAGTGCCATACGCTTAACACTAAGAAAGAGTAAGATCTAGAGACAACCTTCCAAATCACATCTACCTTCATGAAAATGGATGTATTTTCCAAGCGTGTATGAAAACCTAAGGAACGTGCTGTATGCTCCAGTAAGAACACACTTTTGAAAAGATTTTCCAACTCACATCTTCTGTAATGAAGATGGAAGTACTTGCAAAAGTGTGAGTGAAAGCATAAGGAGAGGTTCTACATAAGTAGTTGTGACAACCAAGTTTGTGTTGATAGAAGGCAACATCAAACTAACGTTGTGACCTCTGATTATACATGCGTTTTCCAATACGTCCGTTGAACCTTAAGGAAAGGGCACTAAACACAAATCTCAGTCAGAACACAGAATAAATACCATCTTCCAAGTCACATATTCTTCTTCTTTTTTCTTTTTCTTTTTTTTTATGTTTTTTTATTATGTTAGTCAACATACAGTACCTCCCTGTTTTCTGATGTAAAGATCAATGATTCATTAGTTGCATATAACACCCAATGCACCATGCAATACATGCCCTCTTTACTACCCATCACCAGCTATCCCATTCCCCCACCCACCTTCCCTCTGAAGTCCTCAGTTTGTTTCTCTGATTCCATAGTCTCTCATGCTTCATTCCTCCTCAGTGTGGTTTTCATTTGAATTTCCCTGATGGCTAATGATTTTGAACATTTTTACATGTCTGTTAGCCATTTGCATGTCTTCATTGGAAAAGTGTCTGTTCATGTCTTCTGCCCATTTTATGATTTGTTCATTTGTTTCTTGTGTATTGAGTTTGACTAACATAATATAATAAAAAAACATTAAAAGAAAGAAAAGAAAAATAAATAAAATAAATAAATAATGAAAAAAAACCCAACACAAAAACCCCCCACTAAGACCACCTTATGCCAGTTAGAATGGCCAAAATTCACAAGGCAGGAAACAATAAATGTTGGAGAGGATGTGGAGAAAGGGGATCCCTCCTACGTTGTTGGTGGTAATGCAAGCTGGTACAGCCACTGTGAAAAACAGTGTGGAGGTTCCTTAAAAAGTTAATAATTGAGCTACCCTATGATCCAGCAATTGCACTACTGGGTATTTAACCCAAAGATACAGACATAGTGAAGAGAAGGGCCATATGCACCCCAATGTTCATAGAAGCATTGTCCACAATAGCTGAATCATGGAAGGAGCCGAGATGCCCTTCAACAGATGACTGGATTAAGAAGCTGTGGTCCATATATACAATGGAGTATTAATCAGCTATCAAAAAAATGATTTCTCAACATTTGCTGCAACATGGACAGCACTGGAGGAGATAATGCTAAGTGAAATAAGTCAATCAGAGAAAGACAATTATATGGTTTCTCTCATCTATGGGGACACAAGAACTAGGAAGTTCGGTAGGAGAAGAAAGGACTAGAGAAAGGGGGGGTAATCCGAAGGCAGAATGAATCATGAGAGACTATGGACTCTGAGGAACAAACTGAGGGCTTCGGAGGGGTGGGGGTTGGGGAATGGGATAGGCTGGTGATGGGTATTAAGGAACACACGTATTGCATGGTGCACTGGGTGTTATACACAACTAATGAATCATTGAACTTTACATCAAAAACCAGGGATGTACTGTATGGTGACTAACATAATAAAATAAAAAAAATTATTAGTATATTAAAAATGATGTGGTCGATATATACGATGGAATATTACTCATGCATCAAAAAGAACGATTTCTCAATCTTAGCTGCAACATGGACGGGACTGGAGGAGATAATGCTAAGCGAAATAAGTCAAGTAGAGAAAGACGATAATCATATGGTTTCACTCATTTATGGAACATAAAAAGTAGGATGATCGGTAGGAAAAGAAAGGGAAGAAGAAAGGTTTGGTAAACAGAAGGGGGGATGAACCATGAGAGACTATGGACTCTGGGAAACAAACTGAAGGCTTCGGGGGGGGGTGGGATATTCTGGTGATGGGTATTTAGGAGGGCACGTATTGCACGGTGCACTGGGTGTTATACACAAGTAATGAATCATGGAAGTTTGAAAAAATAAATAAATAAATTTAAAATTAAAAAAAAGAAAAAGAAATACACATATACTTCCATTATCAGTGCATGAATGGATTAGATAAAATCACTGGGGTAAATCATTGTGTTAATATTACAGCCTAAGTACAACCATGTATGGCACATGGAAAGGCTAGAGAGGGATCTGGTGACTGGTTAAAATACATCTCAGACTGGGCAAAGAGAAAGTAGGGCACCAGGAATTTCTGGATCATGAGACGTAGTGATGTCCTTGAACCTCCCATCCCTCTGCATGTCCCTAAATGTACAGAGCCATCTGGCTGAGCCCTGGGTTTGGTGCAGGAGACCCGTCCACTCCTGGTGTCTCCCCTCAGGGCTGGGGATTCCTGGCTGCATCCTGGGAAGGCCATTTTGTTGACCGTCTCCTTTGTGTGCTTCCAGAGAGGAGTCACAGAAGAACCACATTTCACTTCTTTATACTTCTGGTCTCTCCTTGAAGAATTCCCTGCACATTGTCATTAATGAACTCTGTCGCATCAGGGGCAGAGAAGTGGGTTATGGGGATTGCTCTGCTGTGGTGGGGAGTGTCCTGACATGAGAGGGAGATGGGCTGTCCCCTCCAGCCTCCCCCATAGAGCCTGTGAAGGAACAGCATGCCCTCTGCACTTCTGCTCACTGGGTGCAGGATACATACTTCCTGAGGGGTCACTCAGCTGTGGCCCCAGCAACACAACTAGGTAAGTGGTGGGAGGAGCACAGGGTGATTCATGCTGAGGAGGCCATGTCTCTGAAGTAATGACTGAAGTGTGGTGGCACCTGATGCACAGGCTGGGACCCCTGGGGAATGAGAAACCCCTGCCCTGTGTGGGGATGGTTGGTGAGCCAGGCAGGCCGAAGTCCAGAGTGTCTCTCTGAGCTCCGCTCCAGGATATCCCTCGCAGTCAGCAGTGAGTCTGGACTCTGAGACAGCAGGGGGTGCTGTGGGCCTGTCCCTGTGTGTCTTTGGGGGGGGGTGGTCTCAGCTGGGCACCCCGGCCTGGAGCCCTGCCTTGTGCCCTCTGCTCTGTGCGCACTGGGGCCCAGGATATGCTCCACAGCTGTGCCCCACACTCCACTTTCCACAGATTCAGGCCCAGGAGACCCCAGGGAAGGGAGCGATTTGCATGAAGCGTTCCTCTCTGCTCTCCCAGGAGGGGAGAGGGTAAGAAAGGCTTTGTACAGGCCTCTCACCTGTGGGCTCAAAATCAGGCCTCCTCACTCTGCTCAGGTGACTGGCTCTGGGAAGGAGGGGGACTGCTCAGAGTGGCCCCGGGCTATTTCTTGCCTATTTTTGAGAACTCCTTGTGGACAATCACCAGAGACACACCCGTGCGTGTATGCGCTGCTCTGGCGCTGGGTCCTGGGCCCAGTCTGCATGGAAACAGGAAGCAGAAGGTCACACCACTGCCCTGGAAACAGCGAGGATGCTGGAGCACGTTACGTGGGCTGGTAGCCACAGATGCCTCATGATGCCCCCAACACGCTGATGCTCAGAAGCACTAGGCCCTCAGGGACCCCAGCTTGGGTCTCTGGCTCTGATGCTGGGAACATGGCCTCTGCGACCGTCTGGGGCCTGCAGCCTGAAGACAAGGCTGAGTGTTACCATTCAACCTGAGATGACAGCACCAACAATGACAACGTGCTACAGGCCCATGTGGACCAGAGACACAACCTGCCCCTGTTCCCCAGGGCCACTCCCATGAATGCCTGTGACAAACACACAGGGAGAACCTGGAGACTGTGGATGGTCTGAAGGTCTGACTGTGTGAGCACAGAACAACATTACAGGATCAGTGACAGTAGCTTCCTCTCCTGCTGCTTTTTTCTAGAACCAAGACAAATGTTTTAAGATAATTTGCATGTCATGCACTAATTTCAGATGTACAATTCAGTGGACTGTAGGGTATTTACTGAGTTGAGGAACAACAATCAAGATCAAATTTATATTCCATCACCTGCAGAGAAACCCCAGAGCCACCCACAGTCAGGCTAGTGTCCCCCCTGCACTGAGCCCACTATGGCCCTGAGATCCCTCAAACCAGCTTCACCGTCCTCCGGTCAGTGATGCTTGACAGGATACAGTCACCTTTTGCAGTAACTTCTCTGAGGAGAGTGAACACTAATTGATTATTTGTGTATATTTTTGCCCTTTCCATAGAGAGGTGTCCCTTCAGAGAGTGAGAAACTGGAGTAGTCACCTACAGTGTACAAAAACCATGGTATCTAGAGATAAGACATGTTAGTGAGAATAGACAAGGATCTGGTGAGCTGCTGAAAGCCACTGGGCTCTCAGGGCTTTGGTCCTTGTGGAGATTTGTGCGTTGTGACCAGCAGGGGGCGCTGTGGGACTGCTCTGTGGTCCCTACACAGCTGCTCAGTGAGGACCCTTCACTCAAGAGAGTTGGCCTATGTGCTGGCCCTGTGCTCCCTGATGGGGACACAGCAGCTGTGTCCTCTCAGCCGTGGCAGAGTCCCCAGAGCAGGGTTCTGTGTATGATCTCAGCAGGTGCTTCCTCCCAGGGCTTTCCCCAGGGCTGAAGGCAAACCCATCCTCCTCTGTGTGTGGTGTGAGCTGAGCTCCAGTACCAGGGCTCCAGGGTCACCAGCCACTTCTCTGGCTCCAAAGATGCCTCAGCCAATGCAGGGCTTCTGCTCTCCTCCAGGCTGCAGGCTGAGGACGAGGCTGACTATTTCTGTGCTACAGCTCATGGCGGTGGGAGCAGCTACCATTACCCACAGTGTCTCAGATAAGGAGGAAGTGAGACAAAAACCCCTCCAACAACAGGTCTTGTCTCTGAGTCTCTTTTATTCAGAAGCTTCTGTGGAGGTTTCTGTAGGAGAGAGTCCTGGTGGGAAGACCTGACCTGGAGGAGGGAGGACTGACACACAGATTATGCTGTCGCCTGAGCCAGCACAGGTGTCACAGGAGCTCACCTAGGTGAGCGTTAGTGCCCACCTGTACATGTGCCAGGGTGTGGGGTAAATTAAAAATAATAATAAATATTCAGTGACTTTACGTATATGTAAGGGTTTGGCCATCACCCCGATGATCAAACTGACAAGAATTCCATCACCTGCAGAGAAACCCCCGACCCACCTGTAGTCAGACCACTGTTCCCCCTGCACTCAGAGCTCTGTGGCCCCCAGTTCCTTCCTGTCTGCAGTGAGCTCCCTACTGTGCACATTTCACAGGGACTGAACCACAGAACAGGCGCCGTTGTAGTTGCTCCCTTCATGGGCATGAGCAGCGTGTGCATTGCTGTGGGGACGTCAGTGCCACCGTCTGTATATATAACTTCACGTATGTGCACAGAACCCTTGTGTAGAGAACTTGCTGTTCTACTTGGACGCTTCCAATTTTAATGCATAGGATGTTGAAATGTTCATGATTTACGTTTCCATAGTGGTCTATAAAATAATTAAGGATTTCAAAATTTTTCATTTTTTTTCCAATATCAAATATCCTTATCAAGTTTTTTGGGGGGGTTGTTCAAAAACAATTTAGCCAGTGGTTGTTTTATTCTGTTTGAAAAATAATATTATGTGTTAATTAAATATTTTTTTCTAGTTATTGTCTTGTACATTTTTGCTTTACTTGTCATTGGAGGTGGGCTGTGTCTCCCCTTTTTTCCTATTCCCCTGTGCCTGTCCGATGTGAAATGTCTCCTTCCCTTCTTTTCCCATCACTATGGTGTTTCCAGGGCTTCCCTCCTGAGGTTCTCACCCTATCTGCCCATAGCACTGCCTCTGAGACCTCCTGTCTCCCACCTGCTTGCCCTGAATTCCTGTCTTGTGGTCGGGGCTCAGGTCTCCCCCTCGCTGTCTTGTGTCTTCACACTCAGGGAACTTTCTCCTCTGATGGTGGTTCAGGCTACTCCTTGCTTCCCCTTCTGTCTCCCACAGATTTTGGAACTGACTTTTCCTCCCACTGAAGCTCATGATTTATGGAGTTAGTGTGGGAGCGAGGCTGCCCGGGTCTCTGGTTTCTTTGTGCATTAAGTATTCATTTGTTTTCATTTACAGGACCTGAGTAGTTGGTGTATGATCTATCTCATGCGTAGTTTCCTGTCTTCTTAATTGTGAAGGTGTTTTTAAGAGGTATGATTTCTGTGCAGTGCAAATATATTGCATACATTTTTTAAAAGTATTAACAATTATAAATACTTTCAGAAAGGATTCTTCTTCCCTAATACCCTGGATGAAATTGGATCCTCTCAAAGAGCATATATTGACATCATAACCCTTAGGACCTAGAATGAGTCTTTGGAAATGGGGTTGTCGCTCTTTGGAAATGGGGTTGTCGCAGATGTAATTAGTAAAGGTGAGGCAATAATGGGGTGGGGTGGCCTCTTAATCCAACATGGCTGGTGTGCTTTAACAAGACAGACAGACGCAGACAACGCAGGGACTGTGGGGAGGTGGAGGCAGAGACTGCGTGTCTGTAGCTGCAGCCAGCGAATGCCAGCACTTGTCCTCAAACCTCTCATGGTTGTGGAGAGGCAAGAAGGATTCCTTTGCAGGTTTCAGAGGGAATACGGCAAGCCCTGCAGATGTTGGGGCTCTGTGAGAACAGCAGAAATGCATTTCTACTGTTTTAAGCCACCCAGGCTGTGGCACTGTGTTATGGCAGCCCTAGAAAAAGAATATACCTAAAATCAATATATTTAAACATAGAAAAGGACACTAGTGTTGGAGAAATACAACTTGACAATGAAATTACTTCTCCATTATAAAATTGCTTAATATTAAGTTTGATTTATCCTCTGTAATGTGTGTGCTGAGTAGGAACTCTCATATATTGATGGTGAGAACATAAATTGGTGAATGAGTTTTGGAGCATAAATTTAAAATTTTTATCAAACATTAAAAATATATATGGTTTGCATCCGTGTTACATTTTTAGAAGTAAATTATGAATGAAAATTATCTAAATAATACATTCCAAAATGAATATCCGCATATCCAGTTCAGAGATATTACAATTGTTTCTCTCATCTATGGAACATAAGAACTAGGAAGATCGGTAGGGGAAGAAAGGGGGAGAAATCAGAAGGGGTAATGAAGCATGAGAGACTATGAACTCTAAGAAACAAACTAAGGGCTTCGGGGGGGTGGAGGAATGGGATAGGCTGGTGCTGGGTAGTAAGGAGGGTACGTATTGCACTGGGTGTTTTATGCAACTAATGAATCATCGAACTTTACATCAAAAACCAGGGATGTACTGTATGGTGACTAACATAATCTAATAAAAAACATCATTGTAAAAAAAAAAAAAGAGAGATGTTACAATAAAAACAAATGAGACCAGCATGGATATTTATCCATGGAGAAGTGGCCAAATTATGGCAAATTACCTATGGAATAATGAGAAACTGAGAATCAAAATTAGACATCTCCATGCCTGTCAAACAAACATCATTGATTATATTTTGTATTCAAAAGACAATCATGAAGCAGTGGACTACACAAAAAGCAAGATTGTGTTATGTTATATATATATATATAGAGAGAGAGAGAGAGAGTGCACATTCTTGAGAGTGTTATCACTTATTCATTCAGGAAGTAAGTCCCTGTGGAACAGAGGAGTACGTTGTCAGTGGAAGGTATCATATCAAATTTATAGACCGTTTATAGCAGTGTTATTTAATATCATTCCTTTTACTGAGAAAAATTATAAAAGTAGACTAAAAACTGCCCTAAATGCATCAGAGAGCCAATACAAAATGACTTTTGTGAGGGTAATATTCAAGAGTAAGTGAGAGCCCACCGATGCTTTCAAGGACAAAAAACATGATGTTTTCATGGCAATGACTGAGATAAAGACCAGATACATACCACGGGGGCAGGTGACCCTAACAGGAGATCCCGACAACAACAACAACAACAACCAAATAAGCCTGCTTGTAAGGGTAACTCAAATAGAATTATTACCAGGGTTGAATCAGTGGGCTTCCCCGGGGGACTTTAAGCCTTGTGCTTGGTTCAAGAGCATTGTGTCCCAGTCGTGAAACCAGGAACAAGGCAGAAGCAAACTGAAGTATCAGGTGATCCTGAAATATCTCTTAACATAAATGTTTCAGTTAGTTGTCTGAGGGGACTGGTGACCCGGAAAAATGTATAGCTCAACCCCGCACCAGCAGGGGGCGCAGGTGGGCTTCTCCTGGGAGCTCAGGGTCTGGGCCAGGAAGACAGGGAAAATCTATCACTGACCTTTGCACACTTGGAAAAGCAGGGTCCTCACTGTGGGTGATTTTCCTGCACCTGGGCCCCCAGGGGCCACAAGAGCCCTCAGCTCAGATTCACATGTGCCTCATATTTTGTCCTTCACTGCATCACAGAGTACATTGTCTAGACCTGATTTTCTTGGAAAGAGAGATGGACAGGACCATCACATAACAAAAATATATTCGCTTTATGAACTCAAACCACATTGGTCTCTGTGCATAAGATAGGACACTCAGGGGGAGGGACTGTCTCCATGGGAGCAAATAGGCCTCAGCAAGCAGAGCTCTGGGGCTTCTCCACCATGGCCTGGATTCTTCTCTGTACCTCCTCACTGAGTGAATAGAGTTTCCTTTAGGGGAAAGTGAACAGATAGGGGGTGATGAAGGCATTGGTTCTGTTTTTCGCTCTTGCTATCTGGGTACAGGTCTTTGTCTTTGATTCTTTCTGCCACCTTCTGATCTGAGTTCCAAGGTCCTAGGTCAGATGGGGCTCATTCTGCCCTCCACAGTGTTTAAGACTTTGTCTACAAAGAAAAAACATGGTTTATAATATATATATTAAAATAGAGGTTGTGTTGCATTCTAGCAAATCAATGGAGGGAACAGAACCCAAAAGAAGAGATCCGACGTGAAATTTAGAGGAATATCTCATTTATGAACGTAGCTAATAGTTGCACAAATGACTCAAAATATGAGCTACTAGAATCCATGTTATTGGGGAGCCTGGTGGCGGTTATGTGTCTGCCTTCGACTCANTTTCCTTTAGGGGAAAGTGAACAGATAGGGGGTGATGAAGGCATTGGCTCTGTTTTTCGCTCCTGCTATCTGGGTACAGGTCTTTGTCTTTGATTCTTTCTGCCACCTTCTGATCTGAGTTCCAAGGTCCTAGGTCAGATGGGGCTCATTCTGCCCTCCACAGTGTTTAAGACTTTGTCTACAAAGAAAAAACATGGTTTATAATATATATATTAAAATAGAGGTTGTGTTGCATTCTAGCAAATCAATGGAGGGAACAGAACCCAAAAGAAGAGATCCGACGTGAAATTTAGAGGAATATCTCATTTATGAACGTAGCTAATAGTTGCACAAATGACTCAAAATATGAGCTACTAGAATCCATGTTATTGGGGAGCCTGGTGGCGGTTATGTGTCTGCCTTCGACTCAAGTCATGATCTTGGGGTTCTGGGATCTAGCTCTGCTTGGGGATCCCTGCTCAGTGGGGAGCATGCTTCTTCCTCTTGTTCTGCCCCCCCTCATGCTCTCTTGCTCTCGCTCTCTCTGTCGTATAAAGAAAATCTTTAAAAAAGAATCCATTTTATCTTAGGAAAAATTGACCTTGACCATCAGGGTAGAGCTCAAACAGGATAGAGCTAATGAGCTCCCAGTGCTGGTTCCCTGATGCTCTCTGGAAGAAAGCAGTGCAGTCACTAGACACACCCCAGGGGACGCACTCATCTCTAGAGTGACCTGGTCAGCCTGCATCAGCATCCCCTCAGAGATACAAGCCCCGCCCAGAGGAAGCTCCTCCCTGACTCATGCAGGACCACAAAGGACACACAGGGGGTGCTGCTCTTTCTACTTCTTGCATGTGTGGGGCTCCTGGGATTTTGGTGTTTCTCCCATGTCCAGCTTATCAACCTCACCATTCTGCTCTGGCTGCAGACCCCACCCACACCTGCACCATAGGAAAGTGAATAGGACCCTGGTGTTGGGGAATGCCTGGGAAAATGTGTCCAGGGGGGCACCTTCAGAGACCCTTGCTGCTAGTAATGACTTCCATGTGCTCATGATGAAATAAATATGATAGGTGCCTGAGCCATTCATCTGCCTTCATATCACAGTTGTTATTTCATTCTGATCTTTTTCATTTATTCCAAACACCTTTGAGTGTGAATACTGCTCCTCACCTCAAAATCTGATAGCTATGAAATTACCTATTGTATTCTAAAGTGTCAGGGATGCATTAGTGTAATAGGAACATCATTTAGTACAAGTATATTTCTCTGATATGAGTTGGGGCACTCAAACACACGAAGAGAAAGGGAAAATAATCATGCAGGATTTAACAAACCAGCAATTTAGTAGTGATTCCAAACTGAATACCAATCATTTCTTTTTTTTTTTAAGATTTTTATTTATTCACTTGACAGAGACAGAGACAGCCAGCGAGAGAGGGAACACAAGCAGGGGGAGTGGGAGAGGAAGAAGCAGGCTCATAGCGGAGGAGCCTGATGTGGGGCTCGATCCCACAACGCCGGGATCACGCCCTGAGCCGGAGGCAGACGGTCAACCGCTGTGCCACCCAGGCGCCCCGAATACCAATCATTTCTATATCTCAGAAGAACACCAGCCCTCAGCCACATCCTCCCTATTTCTGGAGACACTTTACCCCCCTGCCACTCCTCCTTCCTCCCATTCCCTTCTGTCCCAGTCCCTCTGATCCTCAGCAGAACACAAACAGGAACTGGNATTTGACAGAGATAGAGACAGCCAGCGAGAGAGGGAACACAAGCAGGGGGAGTGGGAGAGGAAGAAGCAGGCTCATAGCGGAGGAGCCTGATGTGGGGCTCGATCCCACAACGCCGGGATCACGCCCTGAGCCGGAGGCAGACGGTCAACCGCTGTGCCACCCAGGCGCCCCGAATACCAATCATTTCTATATCTCAGAAGAACACCAGCCCTCAGCCACATCCTCCCTATTTCTGGAGACACTTTACCCCCCTGCCACTCCTCCTTCCTCCCATTCCCTTCTGTCCCAGTCCCTCTGATCCTCAGCAGAACACAAACAGGAACTGGAGTTCAAAAACCTCCATGACGGTCACACCCAGTTGTTCTTCCAGTGTCTTTTCCATTTCTTATAAAGACATACATGTCCATATGTTGTTATACCTGATGGGGCAAACTGTCTCACGATTTCATTGTGACCCTCTGTCTTTTATCCACAAAACTTGCAGGTACAATGAAGGTACTTCTTAAAATTGATGGCTTCTTAGAACAAAAGAGGATGTTTTCCCCAGCCCGGCGGTGCTGCTCAGTGTGCTGCCCCCATCCCTGTTCGACTCTCACTTAGCAACTGCAGACAGGGTCCATGACTGAGTCAGAGGAGACCACCATCCCTTCATTCCTCAGCCATGGGCTTTGAGGTTCCCTGTGTCCTCATTTCTGGAGGACTGACTGCCAAGATCTTCTCAGGAGACAAGAAGGAGTAGCCCTGGGAAGAGAAGAGAATGTTCCTGGGTTAGATTTGTGGTAACCTAGAAGGAGGGCCAGGAGATGGAGCACAGACCCATGTCCTCATTCAGCTTTCAGGCTTCCCAACAATGAACCTTGGGACAGAGTTCACCAAGGTCATTGTGGATGTGATATGGTGAAAGGTGTCCCCCTGACACTTAGTGTCCCAGGTCACCCTGCAGTCATTGGAGTGTGTGAGGTCGCAGCATCTTCTTTCAAGATCTCCCAGGGGTCCTATGGAGAACCCTGGGGCAGAGAGAGAGAAGAAGCTGATTTTCATGAAGCACCTTCTCCTCCTAATAGTTCCAGGGACACCCGACTCCAGCTCAAGAGCCTGTGAGGGCCGCATACTTTGAGGGTCCCCAACATGGCCTAGTTGGTGCTTCTTTTTGGGCTCCTTGCATATGAATCAGGTCAGGACTCTGTCTGTGGGAGGCACATAAATGCAGGGTCCCAAGGGCTTCTTCTCTCTGATTACAACACCTTTCTCTCCTGTTGGTTATAGAAGCAGATTCTCAGGCTGTGGTGATCCAGGAGCCATCCCTGTCAGTGTCTCCAGGAGGGACAGTCACACTCACTTGTGGCCTCAGCTCTTTCTTAGTCTCTACAAGTAACACCTGTCGCTGGTTACAGCAGACCCCAGGCCAGGCCGCCTGCATGCACCTCTACAGCACAAGCCACCACCCCTCTTGTGTCCTGAGCACTTCTCTGGGTCCATCTCTGGGAACAAAGCCATCCTCACTATCACGATGGTCCAGTGTGAGGATGAGGCTNGCTGTGGTGATCCAGGAGCCATCCCTGTCAGTGTCTCCAGGAGGGACAGTCACACTCACTTGTGGCCTCAGCTCTTTCTTAGTCTCTACAAGTAACACCTGTCACTGGTTACAGCAGACCCCAGGCCAGGCCGCCTGCATGCACCTCTACAGCACAAGCCACCACCCCTCTTGTGTCCTGAGCACTTCTCTGGATCCATCACTGGGAACAAAGCCATCCTCACTATCACAATGGTCCAGTGTGAGGATGAGGCCAACTACTGCTGTTTGCTGTCTGTGGGTGGTGATCTTTACACAGTGATTTAAATCCATGGGGAAGTGCAGCCAGAACCTCCCCAAGTGCTCAGAATGGCTCAGCTTCAGAGGCAGGAGAGAAAGGAGGGGGGTTATGGTCACCAGCACCATGGGAAGGGAAGCCCCCTGGCCCCATGTTCCTCTTTCTAGGTTCATGGCCAAGTGTCCCCCATCTTGAGTATGCCAGGGTGTGTCCATCTCTCCAGTGTGACCCTCCCAGACTGCTTCCCCTTCCACCTGCCTAAAGTGTTGATTGGGGGCTCAGTTCCATTATATATAGATTAATACTGAGATTCAACCTGCTGCTACCAAGAGGTACTATTATCCAGAGAACATTGGCTGTCATAACTGTATTCATTTATTTGATAATGGGAGGGAAATTCATATTTTTTTAAATTGGAAGCTTGATAAAAACGCAATGCTCCATCCTAGACCTTCTAAATCTGAATCCTGTGTTGGTTGTCATAGATCTGCATTTAATAAGTCCCCCAGGAGATTTGTATGAATGCTGATGTTTGAGAAACACCTGTTCTTTTATATTTATGGAATTATTTCTGAAAATATCTCTTTAGAGTGCCATGAGAATAACATATTTTGACTCAATCATTCTCCAAATTCCATGGAACACCAAAGAACACTGAGAAACAGATTCAAAATCTCAATCCACTGGTGGTCACAACATCCTGCTGTGGCACAATGCATGCTGGGAGACAGAGTGAGGGACAATATGTGACCAGTGGACGTAGATTTGTCATTCGGCCTGGAAACTGTATGACCTGAGCATTATGATTCCTGACTACAATGGACTCCGAGCAAAATATCGAGAGACACAGGATAGCATAACAGTATATATTCTGTTTTGTGCCCTGCCACTAAATGAGCTTATGCAATACTTGACATTATACTTGGATGGTCTCTACTATTTCTGTTTCAAAATACACTGTCTGTATTAAAAATTACTAAACAATTCTGAAAATTAAATTACTAGTTTATCTTATTTCCACAATGATAGTTACAGCCAAGTAAAACACAGACCCAGGCATAATTGATGCACTGTAGATTTTGTTCAAGGAATGAGGCATCACTTTTTTAAACTCATGCTTGCCAGCAATTACATTGAATTTGTTCATCGCTTTCGTTGACACCTTCCCACGAAGAAAACTTCAGGCCCAGAGGGCTTCACTAGAGAATTCTATCAAGTATTTAAGGAGGAAATGATGAAAATACTACAGAGATACAGAGGAGGTAGGAAGAACCTTGAATATATGTTATACATCAAGTATTTTCTCTGATATTATAACCAGATAAAATTTTCAAAATAAAGGCAATTAAGAATCAATATGCTTCATAGACATGGGGACCAGAATATAACAAAATACTTGCAAATTCAATCTAAAAACGCATCAAAGGGCACCTTGGTGGCTCAGTTGGAAAAGCGTCTGACTCTTGGTTTTGGCTCAGATCATGATATCATGGATGATAAGATTGTGCNCATGGTGCACTGGGTGTTATATGCAACTAATGAATCATCGAACTTTACATGAGAAACCAGGGAGGTACTGTATGGTGACTAACATAGTATAATAAAAAACATTAAAATAAAAATTAAAAAATAAAATAAAATATACTGTGAAAAAATGTGAAATAAAAATAACACAATTCTGATGAATGAAATGAAAGAAAAACTAAATAAATAGAGAGATATTCTATGTTCGTTGGTGAGAAACCTCATTACTTTCAGGATGTCAGTTCTTCCCAATTGGATGTGTAGATTTAATGCAACCCTTAAATCCCAGCCAGATATTTTGTAAGTACAGAGGAACCGATGCTAAAGTTTATGCAGAGAGGGAAAAGATCCAATTTAGCAACATAATATTTCAGGGGAAGAGCAAAGTTAGAAGAATGACACTTGAACTTGAAGACCTATTATCAAGCTACAGTGTTCAACATCAGTAGAAGACCAATAGAGAACTATAGATCACAATGTGTTATACTTTGTGTCTGCCCTGCTTTCAACAGATGCTCAATGTTGCCAAAACGTGGGCATCTACCACCNTCTACCACGATCTCCAGGTAAAACATATCTCCTTCCAGAGAACCTGGTGTGGAGAACATGGGAAGGACTGAGTTCAGGGAGACCAAGGCAGAGGAGGGATGAGGCTGGGGCAGAGTTCAAGGGGCAGAGCTGAGAGGTGGGCAGGGAAGTGTGCAGGCCAGAGCAGGGAGGACTCTTAGGGGAGGGAGGGGCCTGAGTGTTTAGCAAACAACAATGAGGAGTCACTGAAGGGGTTGAAGCCATGGGGGGACCTGCCTGACCTGAAGGAGAAGGACCCCTCTGAATGCCTTGAAGAGAGGGTTTCTGAGGGGAAGTGGTTGATTTTGATCATAGACCTTTGACTTAAGGTCCCCATGAGTCTATAGAGATTTGGTGACTATTTGCACACACAGCTGATCTGGTTTGGGGGCCCTGTGAGAACGTGATTTCTGCACCCCCCTTTCCCAGGCGTATGGAAACAACAATAAAACATTACATTCATCTTCCTACTGAAGGAAAGCAATGGGTAGGAAACTACAAGTGGAAAATAAATTATCTACAATATAAACAATTTGTGAGGCAACAAAGATAGGATCCTGATGAGAATTTGGAAGCAGAAATACTCAGAAACCAATGAATATAGGAGATATATCTCACTTCCAAACATAAAGAAATATGTCTAATATTCACCAGTAAATGTTCAGTCAGGCAAAGCTGATAGCTTTTCAGAAATCACTCGGTCATATCTGATCCCAATCAAATTGTAACAGAACCACATGACCTTTGAAATGTATGCTGAATTGATGCCTTGAGAATATGTCACTGAGCTGACTTCCTGGAAAATATCCAGTTTCTACCATTCCCTGAAGATCCCCTGCAAGACCCTCAAACTAGCTCCACTGTCCTCTGATCAGTTACGTTTAACAGGATACAGTCACCTTTTGCAGTAACTTCTCTGAGGATGGTGAACACTAATTGATTATTTGTGTACATTTTTGCCCTTTCAATAGAGAGGTGGCCCTTCAGAGAGTGAGAAACCTGAGTAATCATGTACAGTGTATATGAACCATGGTATCTAGAGAAAAGACATGTTAGTGAGAATAGACAAGGACCTGGTGAGCTGCTGAAAACCACTGGGCTCTCAGGGCTTTGGTCCAGGTTGAGATTGAAGCATTGAGACCAGAAGGGGGCGATGTGGTACTGCCTTCTGGTCCCTACACAGCTGCTCAGAGATCCCTTACCCAAGAGAGTCTGGGCCTGTGTGCTGGGCTCTGTGCTCCCTGATGGGGACTCAGCAGCTGTGTCCTCTCAGCCCTGGCAGAATCCCATGAACAGGGACCTGTGTGTGGTCTCAGCAAGTGCTTCCTCCCAGGGCTCTCCCCAGGGCTGAAGCCAACCCCCATCTCAGTGTGTGGTGTGAGCTGAGGTCCAGCACCAGGGCTCAGGGAAGGGCTGGGCAGTCACTTGACGGAGCCCATTTGCATGGACAGCCCCTTCAGGGGCAGAGGGTGGAGGAGAAAAGGAGGGCTAGGGCAGCCCAACCCACTGTGGGGACCAGTGTCTGTGTCACCGTTGCCTGGACTCCTGCCCTCCTCATGCTTCTCTCTTATTGTACAGGTAGGGACAGGCCTCAGAGCCCCTGGGCTGCCCTCAAATTCTCTCTTCCTATTGTGAGAATGTTGGGAAGTTTCTCCCTGTCTTGCCCCATTAACCACACTGTCTTGGCAGGTTCCCTGTTGCAGCCTGTGCTGACCCAGCCGCCCTCCCTCTCTGCATCTCTGGGATCATCCTCCAGACTCACCTGCACCTTCAGCACTGGGTTCAATGTTGGCAGCTACCAAACATACTGGTTCCAGCAGGGAGCTTTCCNGGAGCCTTCTCTGATATCCTTGATATCTCCTGAGAGTCAGCTCATTGTCAGACAACACAACAGGGATCCCAGTCCCTCATTGCTTACTGGATTCAAAGATGATTCCACCAATTAAGGTGTCTGATATCTCTGGATTCCAGCATAAGGACCAGGTGACTATTACTTTGATAAATGCCAAGACAGTGTTAATGTTAACACAGTCCTTCAGATCCATAAGGTCAAGAGACAAAATCTCTCCCCCACTCTGGGAGTCTGGTGACATCACACAGGTGGCTTAGGGATGTCTTCTGTTGTCAGATCTTCAACAGACCCTTAGTTTTTATGGAACCAGATGATTTGACAGTGGCATATTCCTTAAATTAAATTCTCAGACTGATAAACTATTCTCACCGTGTCCATGTTTTGAAAGGCAAACTGGCTTGCTCAGAGATAAAAATTACTCAGTGGAGTTGTCAGAGGATAAGAGGTGTTGATTCCAACTCTTTCTCTACGGTTGGATCACAGATACTTTTGTTCAGAGTGCTTCAATTTGGGCTTCAGGTTACAAAAACAGAATGCAGAAATGAATGTTTTATATAGAAACAATAAACCATCAACATATAAAAATATAGTCAATGCCATAACTATGAATTTCTTAAAGAGA
>NW_023187725.1:0-5941 GCF_002007445.2 Ailuropoda melanoleuca | reverse complement strand
AATAAATAATTAAAAAAAAAAAAAGAAATAAAATAAGTTGAACAAATGTAAATTAATGTTTAGATTTCTAGGGAAATTATTTTTTGATAGTATTGAATATTAAGTTTGTATGCCTTTTGTCATGGACTAAATTGTGTCCACCCAAAATTCATGTGTTGAATAATTAACCCAAATGTTACTGTATTTGGAGATAGGGCCTTGAAGAAGGTAATCTAGGTTAAAAAGTTATAAGGGTGGAAACTTAATCTGATAGGACTGATGTCCTTATAAGAAGAGAAAGAGATATACAAGAGACCTCTGTCTTTTGTGCACACAAAAGAAAGGCCGCATGAGAACCCAAAGAGAAGTTGCTGTCTGCAACGTGAGGAGAGAGATATCACCAGAAACCAACTATGCTGGCACCCCATTCTCAAACTTCCAGCATCTAAAACTGTGAGAAAATAAATTTCTATTGTTTAAACCACCCAGTTTGTGGTATTTTGTTATGGAAGCCTAAGAAAATTAGTACTTTTTTCAATTAATGTATAATTATGTTTGTATTTAGAAGCAGGCTTTTCACTGGAGCCAGAATTCCTGAATTCAAGTCTTGCTTTTATCCTTATTAGCGGTTGTTTCTTGAACAAGTGACTTAGCATTTCTATGTCTAAATTTTCTCATCTGTGAAATGGGCATAATTATAGTTCCTACCCTTTAAAATTGTGGTGAAGATTAAATGACAATGTTGAAGACCTTGGAGCAGTCCTAGGAATAAAATCATGAGTCGTGATGAAGATGGCGGTAATGGTGGTTATACAGACTGACTAGAGAATCACAAGCTCTAAAACGTAGTTTTAGGCAGTTGAATAGTATTCCTAACATAACTTAAAGGCCAAATTTCAGAATATATAATAGTTAAGCTGGCACATATTTGTGCTTGTGGCAGGGTTGCTGACAGAGTCTGCTTTATCCCTAAATCCTCAGTAGCATCTAAGGCTTTCCAGCGAAAACCAAGCATTGAAATCCTTAAAATATATTTCACACCTAGCACACATCTGCTATTGAAACATAGCTCCATATTTTGAGAGGATATCAGTAGCACAGAAGTACACATCAAATGAGCAGGGCTCAGGTTAGTAGAATAATTTCACATAATTACTGCAGTTAAAGACTCGGCATGCAAACTTTTTGATATCTTTTCCTCTGAACGTACAGTGTTTTGAGACCCACCAGCCCACTTTTTGGCATGTGTTAAGGTAGCGGTGAACTTATAGCCACGCCAGCATTGTTCTTGGCTCTTAAACTTCTGCAGCATTCCAAGTCTGCAAACTGCAAAAGACAAAAAACAAAAATGACATTTCACCAATCTGATCCATTTCTTCAAAATAGACCAAGAGAATCAACTGCAAGTTTATCAGAAGAAACAATTCCCTGAACTCTATCTTTCTCGAGGCATGGACTGGAATTTTTTTGCAGTTGGAAAAGACTGGAGTCAGACAACAGTATTTTTTTAACTGAAAAGAAAAATCTTTCTAGGTGCGTAAGAGGTTACTCCTACTCTCTCCCCCAAACAAACACACACCCATACGATACACACACAGGAAAATCATAGGTCATATGTTCCAAGTGATAAAAGAATCAGGAAAAAAAAAGAAAACCTTTTATAAATATATGGGATTTATCATTTTGGTTCAGAATATAAGATTTTGTATGGCTTAAATGGGTAAAATAAACAAAGAGACAGACAATGGGCCAAAAATCTAACCATTAAGAAAGAACAGACCGGAATTGTTTGATTTTCAAGAATTTGGAAACACACATACACAAACCTAAGACAATGACACTGACAAACAGAACATGTTCTTTTTATAAGGCTCTACATAAATTAGAAGAAATAGTATATTAGTGACCACATGAGAATCGATCCTCTGACAGTTTCTTATTTTTCTTCCAATAAAAGATATATTTACCAAAAGTAAATTGAAACTCTATTGACTTTTTGAAATGCAATACACTTCAAGGTTGACATTTAAACATAGACCCAAGGTTTATTAATGTTCTTAAACCAAAATGTAGTTCTTTCACAGAGACAAAATGCTATAGTACTGGAATAAAGAAGCCTTCTATGAGTCGATGAACTTATTGTAAAAAAGTTTCTAATAAAGGATTAGAAGGAAGAGTACTGTAGAGATTCATGTTATCATTATTTTGATAAATTTATATTATTTTTGTCTTTCTAGCAGTAAATGTCACAGGTCATTGACTTCATTTGGAACACTAAGTCATCTCAAGTATTTTAATACCAATAAAATCTCATATGAAATATTTAAATACTTAAGTACTAAATGTTGACAAAAGTAAATGATGTTCTTTTAAGGTTTGGTCTGCTCAGTGGCCTGTGGCCAATACTCATTGCCGAGGAAAGATTCAAGTCCTGAATCAACCATGAACTTTTACAAAAGCACATTATTTTACTCAAAATAACAATTACTTTTGCTTCCTTGCTTAGTTGATTTAACAATGGAAAACACAAATGAGACAGATTAGAAAGAAAAAAGACACAGATAATGTTCTATTTATTAATTTGATAGTGTTTCCCTTATAGGTACATGTATATGTAACACATACATACGCACACATATAACACTGTGCCTTGTGGCATTTATATTCCAGCAGGGAGAAACAGAAAGATGGTGGCTTAGTGATGAGTGTACTGTATGTAGCCAAAATGCCCGGGATTTAAAATCGGACTTCTTTAGAAATCAATGCATGGTCACTGAGAAGCTGGGTGATCTTATTTAATCCCTTAAAATCACAAGGTTTATCTTTAGAGTTAGGATAAACTTACAGTCTTAAGGGAATTGTGGAAGGACACTTGGAAAGATACTTTTAATTTGCCAAGTTTTCTGTTAATAAATCAGTTTCTTTTACCAGCAGGGACTCTGAGACACCAGAAAGCTAAGAGGCAGATCAGAAGTAATATTATTTTTTTAAACCAAGGTAGTTTTTTTCCCCCAACCAAAGCTAGCATGGGATGATAAATAAAACCATGGAGCCTTGTTTCCTTTTCTTCTGATGATGAAATCTGTTCCCTTAACAGTTTTCGTTACTGATCCTCGATTACAGACCCTGTGTTTGAGGAGGATAGACAAAGAGATTGTGTTTCTATGGACACAATCTGGACACACTGCTTCTCTCCTTTGAGATAACCTCCCTCTCTCTTTTATGCCTAGATGATTGACTGTGATGACATCTAATTACAACTTTTTTGTTCTCATTTGCATCACTAAGGGGCTGGCTTCTCTATTCACCATCAGAGATATCACAACGTGGCAAGCATGAAAGAATTTCTCATGACATAATGTGGGAAACAAAGACAAAGGAACATTGTGCGCTTTCATTCCATTTCCCTGTTATAACTGATGTAAATTGCCTCATGGGAATGAAATGGCTTAAGCCTGGTTCTATCAGATTTTCTTTGTGACAATTTACCAATTCCAAGTATTCATAGATGACAAAGTATTGTCACATGAAAAATAACCTGAAATACCCCAGACCACTAGAGGCAGGGTTGTTCAAAGATCCCTGGCTATGTCTATATCTGTATCTGTATCCATATCTATCTTTATCATCTATATCTATCTATTTATTTATTTATTTATTTATTTATTTATTTATTTATATTTATCTATCACTATCTCTATCATATGTCCATCCACATATACACACATTCATATATGCATTCATATATGCATATATATATAGAGAGAGAGAGAAGAGAGAGAAATTGAGATTCCAGGTTTGGAATGTAAATTAATGAGAGAGTAGGTCTTATTAGGGTTCTCTCCAGAAAAATAGAACTAATAGAATGTGTGTGTAGAGCAAAGATATTTATTATTAACAATGGATTCATGTAACTATGGGCACTAGCTAGTCCAAAATCTTTAGTGTGGGTTGGTAATTAATTTTACTTAATTTTACTATGACTTCCTAAAAGTTATGTAATGTGGATGTTACAAATATTCTACATATGAGAACATAGAGTAGTCAAAAATATTTCAAAAGTCTTTTATACAATTTTTAAAAAATTATTAAGGTAAAGGATTGAGAAAAGAAGAATTTGAAAGAGATAATTTCATATACTTTTGATTATAATCTATAAAGAAAATAAAATTTAGGATTTAAAACTCTGTTTGGGGGGCATATGTCACAAAATAAGTTGTCAGCGAATTTACCAAGTCACCACAAACTCACACTATCCATTTCCTATGAATTATATTTTTACAAGTAGAATTCGTACCATATGCACATTGGATTTTTTACATATAAACCAAATTATTTGAATCACAAGCCAACGTGTGATCATTCCAAACCATAATTTCATCCATAAACAGGTTTGCCACAATCCAGAAGTTAATCACACTCGAATGCATTAGCTAACCAACATATTTGTGATAAAACTCCAATCTGTTAGGCACACAAAATTGTCTGGAATTGGGGTTTGTTGTTGTTAAAACCATATGGTATTTTTCTCCTTCCAAAAGCACATTTGGAAGACCTCTTGCTGTGGCTTTTCTTTTGATAATTTTGATTTAAAATTTTTTTTCTTTCCAAATATTCATTTGATTGCCCATTCCAAATCAGTATATCAAAGAGTGCTTGATCAAAATGAATTGTTGTTATCAGATGTTGTTAGTTGACATGCATAATAACTGTGTTTATGAAAAATATTTGCTAGGTACCATCT
This sequence comes from Ailuropoda melanoleuca, assembly GCF_002007445.2. Taxonomy (NCBI): domain Eukaryota; kingdom Metazoa; phylum Chordata; class Mammalia; order Carnivora; family Ursidae; genus Ailuropoda; species Ailuropoda melanoleuca. The sequence goes on along the minus strand of NW_023187725.1, from coordinate 1,218 downwards.
ATATGTAGAGCTTTTTACTAATCATATGTAAATTTAAGAAATGGTTACCTCCAAGAATTCTGTTGAGGAGCTTCCACCAAGGTAGAGAGATGAGACACTGATGATTAAGTTAAGTGGAAAGACTATAAATCCACATGTAGTTAAGCAATCAAATTTATAATAAAGAAAATAAATTCAATAGTATCATTGTGACTAATAAAATTTTGATAAAGAATGCTCAACAAGGTGGGGATTGAGTTTGTCTTTGAGAAAATATATTGTTTTAATATAGATTAAGGAAGAAATGTTAGCAAATTCAATGTATCCCAAACCTGGAGAACATATTCTTTTTTGTTAGGGGTGGTGAGAAGTAAGAGAGGATGAGAATAATGGCAGGGCTGGAGAAATAAGTTTGGCTTGAGAAAAGCAGGAGTTATGCTTTGTCTACTTAGAGTCAGGTGAGACTTTGAAAAACTTTATAAAGGTATAGAAAGTGTCAGACATTATGGAATAGAAAAAATTGAAACATCAAAAGTTTAAAAATAGAAAATATTTTTGTCTGCTTTAAGAATTCATCTTGTAGCGGTGTATATATGCATTGGGCAAAAATGGGACATGGTTACGACATGGTTAAGACATTAAAGTCTTAAAACAGCAGAAAAATGGTATATTAGAAAGAAATTTTTGAGGCATAAGGCGCTAAGTGTATGAATAGTTATTTGTTAAAAACAAAAACAAGGAGATATAAAAATAAAAATACCCAAGGGTGATGTACTGAATACAGTGTTTGAAAGACAGTGTGGATAACATATTATCGAGCTGAATGATTAGCAGAATGGTTTGGAAAGAGTGGAGTTATGTTATTTAGCAGAGAAAACCTGTTATGGATTGAGTAAGTTGGGGTGATCAGGGAAGAGAGGAGTGATAAATGCAGTTAGAAAGCTACTTTAGTTTGAGGTGAATTTGAGGGATTATTACTTGATCACTGAATGGGGAGAAAAGCTGTCATATTAATGAGGCATAATGAGTATTCACTGGTGACAAACATAAACAACCCTGTGCATGACCTTTACTTCCTTTTGACTTGAATGGATTCACTTCATTAGTTCTTTTCAGATACTCAAGATGATTTTATATATTTATTTTCTTACTAAATTATTCTCCCTGAAAGATTTAATATGGATTGCATCATCAAATGTACAAATGTATAAAACAAAGTAGATACAAATTTAAAAAAAA
>NW_023187724.1:628-885 GCF_002007445.2 Ailuropoda melanoleuca | reverse complement strand
CCCTTAGAACCAAGAAACAAAGTGTGAGGGGAAAGCCCTTGAAGTCACGACAGCTTTATGGAAGGTGGAACTGGACTCAAGGTGCTTTGGTACCGTGAGTGAAAAACGACGCACACAGTACTTTTGAGAAAGACAATTCGGCCAAAACCAGCTTCCATCGAAATGCTTGCTCCCTGGCGAAATCCTGTCAAAACTGCTGGCGGCAATGGAACGAAAAGGCCCAAAACACGTCCGTCAGAAACAACACCGTACAGGGA
>NW_023187724.1:0-329 GCF_002007445.2 Ailuropoda melanoleuca | reverse complement strand
ATCCAGCCGTTAGAAACAAGAAACAAAGTGTGAGGGGATAGCCGTTGAATTCACGACAGCCTTATGGAAGTTGGAACAGGAATCAAGGTGCTTTGGTACCGTGAGTGAAACACGAAGAACACAGCACTTTTGAGAAAGACAATTCGGCCAAAACCCGCTTCCAATGGAATGCTTGCTCCCTGGGGAAATCCTGTCAAAACTGCTGGTGGCAATGGAACGAAACCCCAAAAACACGTCCGTCAGAAACAACACCGTACAGGACCGTCTTAGCACTATCATCACCCTTGGTGAATAGGGAAACATGAGGGAATGTGGTCGCGGAAGCCTGA
>NW_023187723.1:453-780 GCF_002007445.2 Ailuropoda melanoleuca | reverse complement strand
ACCGTGAGTGAAACACAACGAACACAGCACTGAGAAAGACAATTCGGCCAAAACCCGCTTCCATCGAAATGATTACTCCCTGGGGAAATCTTGTCAAAACTGCTGGCAGCAACGGAACGAAGAGGCCCAAATCACGTCCGTCAGAAACAACACCGTACAGGGACCGTCTTAGCACTATCATCACCATTCGTGAATAGGGAAACATGAGGGAAAGCGGTCGCGGAAGCCTGACGAGAGTGCCCCATAGTGGTCTCTGAGACCGCACACAGTCCAGGGAAATATCAACGATCATCATCTCTCGTGAGTAAGGGAACTTAAATAAAAAGG
>NW_023187723.1:0-260 GCF_002007445.2 Ailuropoda melanoleuca | reverse complement strand
TCACGATGGCCTTATGGAAGGTGGAACAGGAATCAAGGTGCTTTGGTACCGTGAGTGAAACACAACGAACACAGCACTGAGAAAGACAATTCGGCCAAAACCCGCTTCCAACGAAATGTTTGCTCCCTGGGGAAATCATGTCAAAATTGCTGGCGGCAACAGAAAGAAAAGGCCCAAAACACGTCCGTAAGAAACAACACCGTACAGGGACCGTCTTAGCACTATCATCACCATTCGTGAATAGGGAAACATGAGGGAAA
>NW_023187722.1:0-577 GCF_002007445.2 Ailuropoda melanoleuca | reverse complement strand
GTACTTCAGGTAACTTAACAAACTCATTTTATAATAAAAGGATTTTTTTTTCTTTTACTGTTGAATTTGGCAGGTAATTTGGAACTCCGATCTTGAACTTCCTGTTACTTATGTAACGTCTGAAGTTCAGTACTCAAGCATAAAAAAGCAAGTGGAAATTTAGAAATGAAATGCAAGAGTGTATTTTCATGTAAAATAATGATTATTTTCTATATTCCTAGAAAAATTATCTTTTAAAAGGTATTTAAATATTCTTTATAGTTTAAAATGTATATTTTCATTTTTCAGGGAAAAAGCTCATCTAAACATTTACTCTTTATTAGATAAGTATATTTAAAAAATTTTTTTTTCATCCCATTATTGAGCCCCACTTGGTAGCCTCTGGGCTGNTTTTTTTTTCATCCCATTATTGAGCCCCACTTGGTAGCCTCTGGGCTGAATCTGACCTATTTACTTTAGGGAGAATAGTAGTTTGTCTTTGACCTTGAATGCCATGACACAAATCGTACCTTCATTCGTCGCATCCTTACCACAGCTCTTTGAACTCTAGCCCTTCTCACACTTCTTTTGCTTGAGT
>NW_023187721.1:0-1017 GCF_002007445.2 Ailuropoda melanoleuca | reverse complement strand
ATAAGTCTCCTTATCTAAAGGTCCACTTCCTTCTTTAAAAAATTTTTTGTTTGAAATCTTGTAATTTGTTATAAGTATTTCAGGTGGCTGTCGTTAGAACGAAATGACACTTAACCGATGTCTGGGCGCCTGCTTTCTGCCAGGCACGGCGCTCTGTGCTGTTAAGAAAGGCGTGAGCGGACAGACTAGGGTCTAGCCTCGTTTTGGGGCAAATCACCGACTCTCTCCGGGCTTCGGTCCCCCCTTCTCTAGCAGAAGAGACGGGACCAAGCGCTCGCTCGAGGCCACACCCTCATCACTGTGACCCACGGTGCGAGCCTCTGCGAAACGCCTGCCAGATACCTTCCCTGGAGACACCCAGCCTTTCCAGGAGGCCGCTCGCCTGCCTGGGCTCCCGGAGGCCAAGGAAAAGCGCAAGAAGCTCCCCCGGACGCCGCCAAACTCCGACCCGACCGCGGTGGCTAGCGTTAACGGCCACCGCTCGGAACACGGCGCACAGGCCGGCTCCCGCCCAACTACAATTCCCAGAGGCCTCTGCGGCGAGCCGATCACCATGGAGACGGGCCGGGCTTGTCGGCTCTACAACGGACGGTGGCCTGGGCCCGCCGGCGGCAGTGCCCGGAACAGTCCCCAAAGATTTCAGACGGGCCGGTCACGTGCCCCCGCCACCCAGGCCTTGGTTCTGGGGCCCGAGAAGACGGAGCCCTGACGCCGAACCAAGGCCATGGGAAGACGGAACTACATTTCCCAAAAGGCCGCAGGGGCAATCCGCTTCCGGTCGTTAGGCACGGAAACGGTAACACCGAGTTGTTGCCAAAGGAGTCAAGTCCTGGGTATTTGGGCTCCTGAAGCCCGTGAACAGAGGAGGAAAGGAGAATTGGAAATTTGGTTATAAAGCAACATTAAAGAGCGCATCCCCGCCTGTTTACCTCTTCCACGGGCACTTAGGGCTACCTTGGGCATCGCACAGCCCTCTGGGAAACGCGACGCTGCCCTAAGGCCTATGGGAAATGTAGT
>NW_023187720.1:279-551 GCF_002007445.2 Ailuropoda melanoleuca | reverse complement strand
GATGTACAATATAATGATTCAACAATTCTATACATTTCTGACTGCTCATCACAATAAGTAGAGTTACCATCATCACCAAACATTATCACGATATTATTGGATACATTCCTTATGCTGTACTTTTCATGTCTGTGACTTACTAATTTTATAACTGGAAGTTTGCACATCTTCATCCCCTTTATCCATTCCCCCCCCCCGCCCCGCTCCACCTCCTCTCTGGCAACCACCAGTTTGTTCAATATATTTAAGAGTCTGGGTTTTTTTTTTTTTTT
>NW_023187720.1:0-259 GCF_002007445.2 Ailuropoda melanoleuca | reverse complement strand
TTTTTTTTGTCTTTTTGTGTGTTCATATATTTCTTAAATTCCACACAGGAGTGAAATCACATGGTATTCATCTTTCTCTGACTTATTTTACTTAACAGTATATCCTTTAGGTCTATCCATTTTGTTGCAAATGGCAAGATTTTTTTTTTTTTATGGCTGAGCAGTCTTCCATTGCGTGCGTGCGTGCATCTGTATCTCACATCTTTGTCCATTCATCTATTGATGGGCGCTTGGGCTGCTTCCATATATTGGCTATTGT
>NW_023187719.1:0-1712 GCF_002007445.2 Ailuropoda melanoleuca | reverse complement strand
GGGTTTTAATCAGGAAAGGATGCTGTATTTTGTCCAATGCTTTTTCTGCATCAATTGAGAGGATCATATGGCTCCTGAGTCTTTTCTTGTTGACATGATGTACGTGATAGCTAATGTTCTTCAACATCTTTTCATGTGCCTATTTGCCCTGCATGTATCTTTGTTGGTATAGTTTTTGCCCACTTTCTACTTGGGATGTTTATTTACTATTGAGTTTTATAGAGTTCTTTATGTGTTGTGGATGTAAATACGTTGTCAGATATGTAATTTGCGAATATTTTCTCCTGATCTGTGGTGGTATCTTTCACAGAGCAAAAATTTTTAATCTTCATAAAGACCAACTTTTTTCTTTTATGGATTCTAGTTTTGGTTTCATGTGTAAGAACTTCTTGCCTAAACTTAGGTCATAAAGAGTTTCTCCTGTATGTTCTAGAAGTTTTATAGTATTTACATCAAAGATCTAAATTGAGTTAAGTTTTATATATATTGTGAGCTTTGAATCAAGGTTCAGTTTATTGCCTAGATGACTAATCATCCCAACACCATTAAAAAAATACTTACTTTCTTCATTTAGTTGCTTTTATGCTTTTGTCAAAAATTAGTTACCTGTATAGGAGTCTATTTCTGGATTCTTTATTCTGTTTTATCGATCTTTGTATCTATCTCTCTTCCAATACCACTGATTTCCATTACTTTTATATACATAGTAAGTCTTTTTTTTTTTTTTTTTAAGATTTTATTTATTTATTTTAGGGGAGGAGGGGCAGATGGAAAGACAGAGAAAGTCTCAAGCAGACTTTGTACTTAGGGCAGAGCCTGACCTGGGGGCTTAATCTCATGGCCCTGAGATCAGGTCCTGAGCTGAAACCAAGAGTCAGACACTTAACCGACCACACCAACTAGGTGCCCCTATACTTAGTTAAGTCTTAAAAATAATAGAGTGATTTCTACCATTTTCGTCTTTTTTTTTTCAAAATACTTTTAGCTATTCATTTCTTTGCCTTTTTTTATTTTGTTTTATTAGACACCATACAGTACATCCCCAGTTTTTTTAATAATTTTTATTTTGTTATATTAGTCACCATACAGTACATCCCCAGTTTTTTTTTTTAAGATTTTATTTATTTATTCGACAGAGATAGAAGCAGCCAGCGAGAGAGGGAACACAAGCAGGGGGAGTGGGAGAGGAAGAAGCAGGCTCATAGCGGAGGAGCCTGATGTGGGGCTCGATCCCATAACGCCGGGATCACTCCCTGAGCCGAAGGCAGACGCTCAACCGCTGTGCCACCCAGGCGCCCCACATCCCCAGTTTTTGATGCAATGTTCCATGATTCATTATTTGCTTATAACACCCAGTGCACCATGCAATATGTGCCTTCCTTAATACCTATCACCGGCCTATCCCAATCCCCCACCCTTTCCCCTCTCATGAAGCCTTCAGTTTGTTTCCCAGAGTCCACAGTCTCTCATGGTTCATTCCCCCTTCTGTTTACCCCCCTTCATTCTTCCNCATACTGATCTTCCTATTTCTTATGTTCCATAAGTGAGTGAAACCATATGATAATTGTCTTTCTCTGCTTGACTTATTTCACTTAGCATTATCTCTTCCGGTGCTGTCCATGTTGCAGCAAATGTTGAGAATTATTCTTTCTGATAGCTGAGTAATATTCCATTGTATATATGGACCACAGCTTCTTAATCCAGTCATCTGT
>NW_023187718.1:0-596 GCF_002007445.2 Ailuropoda melanoleuca | reverse complement strand
ACCTCTGGAGATTAAAGGTAAATGAAAATTCCCCCTCTTCTTTCCCAAATTGTTTCACCTGTGAAGGTGCCTGCCTGGTTCAGAAATGTTAAAATATATTCCGAGGGAATGCAGTGACTGTCTGTCTCACGCCCCCATCCCCAGCTGCTTGTGCCTGCTGCCCCCGTCAGCCACATACTTAGTGTCCCCAGGGCCCTGGTGAAGGATGGGTGCTTTGCTTCTCACCCTTTGCTGTTACAAACAGGGCTTAGGATAAAAATCCTAGTAGACATTTCCTCTGCACGTGTNCCTCTGCACGTGTGGAAGAACCCTGCCCGTGGAATTGTGAGACCCAGAACCCCTACATGTTCCATATTGGCGATAATGAAGATTTTCCTGTCATCCTGCTAGTGTCTTCGGTACAGGCTGGACATGCGCACGGCTGGGTGATGGTGCAATGACATAAAGGCCTTTTGCAGCTATTCCCTGATTTGGTCCCTCACCTGCTCCATTAGGGAGCAAGAACAGGTGTAACTACGCTCACTTACAGGAAAGGAGACGGGTCCGGTTAGTGGCAGAACTGGGACAAATAGGCTGCAGCTCCTCCAAATCCAGGT
>NW_023187717.1:0-605 GCF_002007445.2 Ailuropoda melanoleuca | reverse complement strand
AATGGAATATTATTCAACCATCAAATAGGATGAAATCTTGCTATTTGCAATGACATGGATGGAGCTAGAGAATATAATGCAAAGTGAAATAAATCAGTCAGAGAAAGACAAATACCTTATGTTTTATTTCAGATGTGGAATTGAAGAAATAAAACAAAGAANTCAGAGAAAGACAAATACCTTATGTTTTATTTCAGATGTGGAATTTAAGAAATAAAACAAAGAAAAGGGAAAAATGAGAGAGGGAGAGAGAGTAGAGAGGGAAAGAGAAATCAAGAAACAGACTCTTAATTACAGAGAACAAACTGATGGTTACCAGAGGGGAGGTGGGTAGGGGATTGGTTAAATAGGTGTCGGGGATTAAGGAGTGCGCTGCTTGTGATGAGCACCAGGTTTTGTACGGACTTGTTGAAACACTATATGGTACACCTGAAACTAATATAAACTTGGAACTAAAAGAAAAACATAAAATTAAGAGAAAAGGAAAAAAGAACTCAGATGGCAAAATATCAAAATTTACGAATTCTGGAAGCTTGGGTACCTGCTTATTTGTTCTATTATTCTATGCTCTTTTGCTTTTTAAATACATCCCAGATTACTAGAAG
>NW_023187716.1:0-755 GCF_002007445.2 Ailuropoda melanoleuca | reverse complement strand
GGAAGAGATTACTTTCGAGCAGGCAGTGATGCTTTACTGGGGAGAATACCTCCTTTGCTTCTTCCCTATGAACTCTATATTGTACATTATATTCTCTCCTCTTTCTTTGTCCTTGGTAAACATGACCCAGATAAGAACATAAATGGGACTAATAAAGGGACAAACAAAAATAGACAAGAAATGTATAAAAAATATTAATGCTTATTAATGATAAAGAAAAATCAAAATAATAGAATAGAACAGCATTGCCATCTGCTATAGACCAAATGTTGGTGTTCCCCTCCCCAAAATTCGTATGTTGAAACTAAATCTCCAATGTGACGGTATTCAGAAGTGAGAGGTGCTTAAGTCATGAGTGTGAAACCCTCATAGTGGGATGAATGTCCTTAAAAGAGCCCCCAGTAAGATTCCTGGTACTTCAAGCAATGTAAGGACCCAGCAAGAAGACAGATGTCTATGGACAAGGAGGGGGCTGTTCAACAGACACCAAACCTGACGGCTCCTTGATCTTGGACTTCCCAGGTTACAGAACTGCAAGAAATACATGTTTGTTGTTTAAGCCACCCCTTCTATGGCCTTTTGTTATAGCAGCCCAAATGGACTAAGACAGTCTTCATCAAATCAGTTAATATTTAAACACTGAATCACTCCCCTACATTGCTGATAAAAACTTTCTAGATTTAACAAAGATGTAAAATACTCAAGTTATGTGTGTTGCTCCAATATTTTATTTGGGGTAGTTGATTCTACTAAAA
>NW_023187715.1:8071-10067 GCF_002007445.2 Ailuropoda melanoleuca | reverse complement strand
GATTCCTTTTGAAGGAAAGTTCAACAAACTAAACACGGAGCAAGGAACATTTTATTTATAAAAAAATAAAATAAAAGGAAAAAGAAAGAACAAAAAAGAAAAGGCAAAACAGCAACTTCTTGCTATACCTTATAGATTAAGTAAAAATAACTCTATTGATTACATGTATATACAGACTGCANAAGTAAAAATAACTCTATTGATTACATGTATATACAGACTGCATGTAGGTAGATAAGTGATAGATGTCATAAAATTAAAATTACACGCTTCTCAGGACAGAAGAATTAGGACACGTTCCCTCATATCTATTTAAAACTCTATCACAATTTAAAATCACTGCTGGAAATCTTGCTTCCTTCACCTTTGTTAGACTTCACAGACAGGAAGTTATGGAGCCCGGATCTAAATGTGAAAACCAACTGCTATGCACCAATGACAACAGACTGCCACAAATCATGGGTCAGGGGTCTTTCGAGTTCCCCACAGGCTTTCCTCACCTGCAGCTGTGGCACCTTCTGCCTGAGATTCGACGGAATGATGCAGGGGGACAGTCCGCAGGTGCCACGTGGACGAGCACGTTGATTTTTAAACAACAGCAACAAAGACACGTCTTTCCATGAAAACAGCACTGGCCATGAAATCTCTAGAGAGGAATTCCTTCTCCTTCCTATATAAATATGTATAAAAATGTGCTAAGAACCCAAGGAGCCTCTCCCTCTGCTCTGGCCAGTCCTCTGCTGCCCCCTGCAGGCCAACAAGATGACTGTCCTACTGGAGACCTCTGGGGACCCTAGGGGAGCGCGATGGGCAGCGGGGCTGTAAAGCCTCCTCCCCGCGCTCACGTGAGTTTCCAGCTTCAGCCTAAGGCAGCTGTTCTCAGCTGGGGTGATTTGGCACCACCCAAGGAACATTCGGCAGTGTCTGAAGACGCTTCGAGTTGTCACGGACTAGGGAAGGCGATCCTTGCAAAGACCAGAGAGAGATGCGCTCAGGACCCTGCAGGGCACAGGACAGCCCCGCACAGTAGAGAATTGTCTGGTCCAAAATGTCAGCAGGGCTGAGGCTGAGAAACGCTGGTCTCGTGAAACCCTAAGCATGGCTCGGAGGATGACTTGAGCTGACAAGTTGGGAGATGTGCTGGGGAGATGTGCTGTTAGTCAGACTCGGGCCTCCCTGAGCTTCCGCGGAAACGGAGCTCCAACTGGGACTGGTAAACCCCGAGTGAGAGAGAGATGGGCCCAAATGCTTCTTACTCTAGTTGAAAAGAGATTGCTTTTATTTGCTTTTATTGCTTCTCGCCTTTTCTACTTCAAATCTGTAATGACTTTAAAACTGTAGCAGAACAGTCCCTAAGCCTCTGTGTCCTCCTCGGTGGCCCATGAACAGCCAGAGTTCCCGCCTCCCCGGAGGGACTCCAGGGTTCCTGCCCGCGAAACGTGGACAACTGGACCAGGCGTGCGATGTTAGGAAGCCCGCGATGCATGTTAGCCAGGGTCCTGCTTATCGCGGGCCCAGAAAGGGTAAATTTGCTCGCTGTGAAACTGCAGCTTTAGGAAAATTCTCTCATTAAAAGGTGCTGTGAACTCTGATTTCCTCCTCTTACGTTCACTGAAAATCTATAGATCAAAATTGTCTGTGAAACTAAGGTTTTTCTTTGAAATGCGCAGTAATTACCATTAACTAGCATCCTGTATGAGCGCTCAGGTTTGTCCTGGAAGGAACTTAAGACATTAGCTGGCACTAACTGGCATTTGGCATCTATGAAAGTCTCCACTGTCTGCTTTATTGGAGAGAGGGGTCAGCATTTGGGGTAATCCTCCCGCCAACGAGGTGCGGAGTGTGATGAAAGCCCATGGGTCTGAGACATTTCACTGACGGACTTCAAGACACCAGTGCACAATTTTTTCTAATTCTCATCTTCCTTCCCTGGACAACCAATAAGGAAATGAAATAAGGACTGTACAGAAAGAGAAAGAACCCAGGACACTCTGTC
>NW_023187715.1:0-391 GCF_002007445.2 Ailuropoda melanoleuca | reverse complement strand
TTAAAAGATTTTATTTATTTATTTGAGAGAGAGAGAGAACAAGTAGAGGGAGAGGCAGAGGGGGAGGGAGAAGCAGACTCCTTGATGAGCAGGGAGCCCCTGGGTGAGGAGAGGGTTCGATCCCAGGACCCTGAAATCAGAGCCTGAGCCACCCAGCAACCCCCCCACCCTTCCCTGTGACCCATCTCAATGAAGATCCACTGGATTGATTTTGTCTGCTTCCTGTGCCCTTCAGTGGGCTCTGGGCATCCATGCTGATTCCTCCCCAGCCACGGGGAGGGGGGGGCCTTCCCTGGAGCTGAGCTCACTTGCTCCTTCCCGGGGTCACCAGGGCCTGCTCCATTCAGGAGAATCTCCTGGACTCCGTGGTCAGTGAGACCCGCGAGTTTGT
>NW_023187714.1:0-1178 GCF_002007445.2 Ailuropoda melanoleuca | reverse complement strand
CACCTCAAAGCCTCTCTGCCCCTGAAGGGTTAAGACACTCCAGGTCACTCACCTAGTTGTTCGTGGAGCTGAGATCTTACTGCAGACACTACCCTCTGACTGTGATNTGTGACGCTGTCCCATCAGCCGATTCTACCGTCCATGAAATCCGAAGCAAAGCTCTTTCCCGGGAGATTTATCCTGATGGCTGAACCTGGGTCATTTGTTCATCTCTGGAGCTGCTGCGGGTCATTAGTACCCAAATCATTAAAACTGGAATAGAAGGAGGCAGTTCTTCAAAGGACAACTGAGGTAAGGGCACCTGAAATGAGGAGGGGGTCCTAGTGTGTCCACTCCTGCTGGACACAGGCCTCCACAGACTGTCCTCTGACAGAGAACACGTTTTCTCAGATGGAGCCCAAGTGATCCACTGTGGGCTTTGGGAGAAACTCACGTGGCTGCTCCAGGGTAAATGTCACCTCAGGTTTCTCTCTGTGTGGTCGCCTTTCACAAAAGAAGGCTTTGCCATCTGCCTTATTGAATAGAACATTGCCACTGTGTTTTTATTTTTCCACACACACTCACAGCCTCCAATTTGATGTTTGGAGCTCTTCCAATTCTTTAGTTCTGCACCAGACTTGTATTAACTCCCACACGGCTGTCATGTGCAGTTGTACAGGTTGCGCACTGCATAAGGGATCCCTGGCTAAGAGGGTGAGTGGATCATATACAAAGTCAACATACTGAGATCTCTTTTCCAAGGGCAGTGAACACAGTCAATATCCCTTCCCGTTTCAGTAACAACAGTCCAGTTTTATTTTGCTTTAAGAACCTCCTCCCTTTACTATTCAGCCTTCATGCCACTCATTAAAGCCAGGCCGTTTCTGCCTGAGGAGAGAGGCACCTTTTTCCAATTCACATACAGAGGCCCATCTAGGCTTGATGACTATTTTCAGGATAGAGAACCTTCTGCTGGGCTGGGGTCATGACATAATCTGCCCAAGTTGACTTTGACAGCAAGCAACTCACAGTGGTTTTATTTTATTTTATTTATTTATTTGAGAGAGAGAGAGAGTGTGTGTGTGTGCGCATGTGCAAGCGGGCGGAGGGGCAGAGCAAAGAGAGAATCCGAGCAGGCTCCATGCCGAGCGTGGAGTGGAACCTGGGGTTCAATCCCACCACCCTGAGATCATGACCTG
>NW_023187713.1:391-631 GCF_002007445.2 Ailuropoda melanoleuca | reverse complement strand
TATTTCCCTGGACTGTGTGGTGTCTCAGAGACCACTGTGGGGCACTCTCGTCAGTCTTCCGCGACCACTTTTCCTCATGTTTCCCTATTCTCGAAGGGTGATGATAGTGCTAAGACGGTCCCTGTACGGTGTTGTTTTGACGGACGTGTTTTGGGTCTTTTCTTTCCATTGCCGCCAACAGTTTTGTCAGGATTTCCCAGGAAGCAAGCATTTCGTTGGAAGCGGGTTTTGGCCGAATTG
>NW_023187713.1:0-250 GCF_002007445.2 Ailuropoda melanoleuca | reverse complement strand
CCATAAGGCCGTCGTGACTTCAAGGGCTTTCCCCTGACACTTTGTTTCTTGGTTCTAAGGGCTGGATCCTCCCCAGGCCCCTACACCCAATGTGGAATCGGGGTCCCCAGTGAAAAGGCTGCTGTTCGCTAGAGCTGTTTTCCAGGCAGCTCTGCTGTATTACCAATGAGAAGGGCACTGAATCCTCGAAAATCCTGACCCTTTTCATTCATGCTCCCTTACTCAGGAGAGATGATGATCGTTGATATTT
>NW_023187712.1:691-904 GCF_002007445.2 Ailuropoda melanoleuca | reverse complement strand
CAGGAAGATACATCTGGATCTCTACAAATGAACATCTCCAGCACTGAGTATCAAGGTACGAAGCGGGGAGCGGTGAAACCGCGCACAGATATCGGAAGCTAAACAGAAGGGGGAGGGAGACGCCGTGTCAGGGCGCCGGGAACCGGTAGCCACCTACAAGGGGGAGCGGACAGCCCGCGGACCCGCACACTTGAGACAGCAGGCTGAGAAGGG
>NW_023187712.1:0-212 GCF_002007445.2 Ailuropoda melanoleuca | reverse complement strand
GCTGGGACGCCGGGGTGTGGGGCGCACAGCCCCGGGATGCTGCAGGGTTGAGCAGCACCAACAGAAACAGAGTTAAAGTGGCCAGAACAGCAGTGGAGACGATCCGCGATCCCTCTGTTCTGAGACAGAGGATGAATTTCTGCCGCTGCTGCTCTCTCAGAAGAGGCATAGCAAACCGCCAGGGAAAGCCGCCAGAGAACAAAAGCCCGGAA
>NW_023187711.1:403-793 GCF_002007445.2 Ailuropoda melanoleuca | reverse complement strand
CTTTTTTCAAGTCTACTCATCATCTTGACCATTGTTGCTCTGAATTCCATTTCTGATAATTTGGATACATCAAATCTATTATTTCTGTGGCAGAGGCCACAGACTCATTATCTTTTCTTTGCTTGTGGGGACTTCTCCTTCTCGTCATTCTGATGAGGAGAGATTGCGGGGTTGTCCAGAGCCCAAATTATTGACTGGGACCCATGCCGTGTGCCCTTGTTTTATAGAGATTTTAGGGATGTGGGCTTCTTCTTTAAAGATTTTATTTATTTATTTGAGAGAGAGAGAGAGACAGTCAGCAAGAAAGGGAACCCAAGCAGGGGAGTGGGAGAGGAAGAAGCAGGCTCCCAGCAGAGAAGCCCGATGAGGGACTCCTTTCCAGAACGCCAG
>NW_023187711.1:0-194 GCF_002007445.2 Ailuropoda melanoleuca | reverse complement strand
GCTGGTATTTACGGGCTTTTGTTTTCTGGAGGCTTTCCCTGGCGGTTTGCTGTGCCTCTTCTGAGAGTCAGAGCAGCAGCGGCTGAAATTCAGCCTCTATCACAGAATGGAGGGATTGCGGCCCGTTCTCCACTGATGTTCTGGCCACTTTAACTCTGTTTCTGTTTGTGCTGCTCAACCCTGCAGCATCCCGG
>NW_023187710.1:0-1779 GCF_002007445.2 Ailuropoda melanoleuca | reverse complement strand
CCGTGACCGTAACGGGTGCGCCAAGCAAGTCATCACAGGCGAAGGTCTTGAAGGCCCATCTTTGGCCAAACTGGACAGAAGGTGCTAGGCTGAAGAGCTTCATTTGTACAAAAGGGGAATTAATTTCATTTAGGGGGTTCTCGCTGATAGACCCCACAGCAGGGGATGCCTCTGGCCGCCCAGCAGGACTGTCCCACACGTGGCCCCAAGAGAATGTGATCAATGGCCCAGAACTATTCATTTTAAAAAGGCTAAGAGAAAATTTTACGTGGTTTTTAACCACAAATTTAAAAATAAAAAATGTAAATAATAAAAAAAAAAAAGCTGCTGTAGAACGACAAGGTTTGAAAACNGTCTTCATCTTCTGTGCCTATTTTAATGGTATCAAATATGCTTCCTCTTTAAAGACACCACATGTAGGATGGTGGGCACCCTTGGGTGAAGGAGAAGCAAAGACCAGTGGGGAAAGCTCAAGGGGGCAAAGCCATGTCCGCTGTACCTACAGTGACCAGACCCTACAGCCAGTCCCAGGTCCATCCTGTCCTGGGGCACAGAGCTCCGAAGTGGCCCTGCCCCTCAGGCCAGGGGTATCTGCATGCCTAGGAGGGAGGGACATCACCCTACCCAAGTTCCTATGCCACCTGGAGGTGCAGACCCCACAAAGGATGTGGGCAGAGACCACTGTCTCCTTGACACTGCACCCCTCAATCTCCCCACAGTGCTCCGGAGGCGATTTTCAAGTGAACCTGGAAGGCGTGGGCAGCATGCATGGGACGGGGAAGCTCGGACACATTCTGAGGAGCTCCAGGTTGATCCCAGAGTGGATAGATAGGCTTACTGTCGGGGTTCCGCCCATCTCCTCTCCTCTGGTTCTGGAGCTCAAGCCTGGTTTCCCCTCTGGCTTCCCATCGTCCTCTGTAGTGAAATGAACGTGGGCTGCTGAAACTGCCCCTGGCCAACAAGACCCGCAGAGCTCCTGTGGTCAGAATCCCAGGCTGCAGCTTCCTGGGCTCCCGCAGGTCAAAGCCAGCAGGCTGTGCTCCACGAGTGGGCCTTGCCGGGAGTCCGTGCCCTTCCTGATTCTCCAAGAGGGGACGTGGCAGCTCTCCAGACTCGCCCACCGCTGGTGAGCCTGGCCAGGCCGCTTGACCCTGTGGGCTGCAGAACGTGCTGAGGGCTCCCGTTCGGGGATCAAAGGCCCTGGGTAACCCTCATAGGCCATCAGTAAGTGCATCGGGAACCTCTCCAGTGAGAGAGGGTCCTTCACTGGGCAGCATCCCTTGGCCCTTCTACAGAGGCCCCGAAAAGGTGGGTATGAGGGCGCCTCCGGTTTTCAGTGTAGCCACTGCATTAGGCTCAGCAAAAGGGCAGACTTAAGACATCTGCCGGGGCCAGGGTCTGCTTGGTGTACATTCCATCACCGACATCCAAACAAGTTGGTCCCCACTGCTGATGCAGGAAGAGGCATCAGGAGGCCGCCACAAGCTGGCCTCGGATGGCACACCTTCACCTGCTGCATGGGATCCTGCCTCNAGCTGGCCTCGGATGGCACACCTTCACCTGCTGCATGGGATCCTGCCTCTGTTCATCAGGCCAAGGGGCCCCAAGTGGTGTGCTCTGTCACCCCCTCCCTCTCCCCAGGCCAAAAAAGCTGATGGGCTACCCTTACCAGCCCCGTCCTCAGGGACCTGCGTGTGGGCCACCTCGGCTTGAGGCTGCCGCCTGCTGTCTTTACTCCTCTGTCCTCCAAGCCCCGCACCATGGGTGGGACCACAGGGA
>NW_023187709.1:0-1054 GCF_002007445.2 Ailuropoda melanoleuca | reverse complement strand
TCTTTTGGGTTTTCCATATAGAGTATCATGTCATCTGCAAAGAGAGACATTTTGACTTCTTCTTTGCCGATATGGATACCTTTGATCCCTTTTTGTAATCTGATTGCAGTTGCAAGGACTTCTAGTACTGTGTTGAATAATACTGGCNATAATAGTGGCGAGAGTGGGCATCCTTGTCGTGTTCCTGATCTTAAGGGAAAGGCTTCCAGCTTTTCCCCATTGAGAATAATGCTTGCAGTAGGCTTTTCATAGATGGCTTTTATGAGATTGAGAAATGTACCCTCTATTCCTACACTCTGAAGGGTTTTAATCAGGAAAGGATGCTGTATTTTGTCAAATGCTTTTTCTGCATCAATTGAGAGGATCATATGGTTCTTGAGTCTTTTCTTGTTGATATGATGTATCACATTGATTGATTTGCGAGTGTTGAACCATGCTTGCATCCCAGGTATGAATCCCACTTGGTCATGATGGATAATCCTTTTAATGTACTGTTGGATTCTATTAGCAAGGATCTTGTTGAGGATTTTGTCATGCATATTCATTAGGGAAATCGGTCTGTAATTCTCCTTTTTGAGGGGGTCTTTGCCTGGTTTGGGGATCAAGGTAATATTAGCCTCATAGAATGAGTTTGGTAGCTTTCCTTCTGTTTCTATTTTTTGAAATAGCTTTAGGAGAATAGGTATTATTTCTTCTTTGAATGTTTGGTAGAATTCCCCAGGAAAACCGTCTGGGCCTGGAGTTTTATTATTTGGAAGGTTGTTTATCACTGACTCAATTTCTTCATAGTTAATTGGCCTATTTAAGAAATCTATTTCTTCCTGTTTCAGNTTTAAAAGATCTATTTCTTCCTGTTTCAGTCTTGGTAGTTTATAGGTTTCCAGGAAGGCCTCCATCTCTTCCAGACTGCTTATTTTTTTGGTATATAGCTTTTCATAAAAGTTTCTAATAATCCTTCCAATTTCAATGTTGTTGGTCGTGAACTCTCCTTTTTCATTAATAATTTTATTAATTTCGGTCCTTTCTCTTTGCTTTTGGATAAGTCTTGCCAGTG
>NW_023187708.1:0-665 GCF_002007445.2 Ailuropoda melanoleuca | reverse complement strand
CCTTAGGCCCCCTGAGCTAGGAAATTACTTTCACCAAGGCTGCCATGAGCCATGCCTCGTGCTGAGTAGTACGTTATATTTTGTGCAATGAGTCTTAGGCAGCAGCATTGACGTGAAAGTTGAGCAAACCAAAGCTTAACAATTTTTGAGTAANACAATTCTTGAGTACTCTGTCTAAGTGGCAGAACCAGGATGCTTCTGGTTCTTAGATCCTGGTCTCTCTGATCAGGCACCATGAGTGTTGCCACCCACATGAGTGGACATGGTGACACACTCACTACATCCCAGTAAAGCCGAGTGGACAGTTGGCTAGGGGTGTTTGGTGAAATGTTGCTCATCTGTTTATCCTTCTATACCTTGGCTCCTCTGTGGACTTTTAAAGAGTTCAGTTATTTAAGCAGATTATTTAGGCAAATGTTAAGGTATCTTACAAGGGAAACACTCCTGGCTGAGCAGTAGAAACCTGAACTCAGCTTTTCACTGCCAATCACCTGTTCTTTGTAAAGCTCTTCTTCGGCATTTCTTTGATAGGGAGTGTTGGGTAATTCTAAATCATCTCTCGAAATTGGGGGTAAATAAATGCATTTATAATCCCTCGTTGTTTTTCTTTTTGTATGTTTTCTTTCAAGCCTTGTACTTGTATGTGTGTGTACATACATGTATGT
>NW_023187707.1:0-627 GCF_002007445.2 Ailuropoda melanoleuca | reverse complement strand
GGGGGCAGGGCGGAGCGCGCTCCATGCAGCAGCTGAACTGAGCTGCCGGCATTGAGGTGAGGCAGTGCAGAGGGCATGAGTGGAAGCCTTTGAGACCCACTGGGAGGCCGAACTGGAAGGACAGGAACGTGGTGGGGAGGGAAGAGTCAGGAGAGCAGCCCACAGGAGGTGCGCTGTGCTGGGGAGCCCAGCGGAAGGTCTGGGCACCGCTTCTGACTCTCCCCTCCTGTCGACTGTCTCACTAAGCACGTGCACCCTGTGTTGGGGTATTTCTCTTTTCCCCTCCCTCCCAGATCATCAGCTTTTTGAGCACAGGGCCCTGCGTTGCATGTTTTTGTTTTCATTAGAGTGCCTAGGACAGAGCCCCACACTCAGTACCACCTGGAGTCCTCTTGCTGAGCTGGGACCCAGTTCGTGCGAGAGCTCGCCCTTCTTCAGTTGCAGAAGGTGACTCTCAGAAGAGAATTGGCTGGAAAAAGCTGTGTTTCCCTGTTGATGTGTGTTTAACTGAACGATAACTCCCGTCTGTATGGCGCTTTACGGAGCAGGCGGCACATTCATAACCACCGTCTCATCTGCATTCCTTCCCACAGCCCTCCCTCCCGTGCAGCGTTAGAAAGGGTGGTG
>NW_023187706.1:2096-2499 GCF_002007445.2 Ailuropoda melanoleuca | reverse complement strand
GTGTGTGTGTGTGTGTGTGTGTGTGTGTGTTGGGGTTGGGGTGGGGATGGTGGCAGTTGCTGTTACTGAGTTCAAAGATGCCAGAATATCCAAATAAAAGACCAAAGGATTGTGTATATGCACATATATACCACATCTTTATTGTCCATTCATCTATCAGTGGAACTTGGGTTGCTTTCGTTTCTTGACTATTGTAAATAATGCTACAGTAAATGCAGGAATGCATATATCTTTTCAAAGTAGTGCTTTCTCCCTTTGTGTAGTATAATTATTGGATCATATGGTATTTCCATTTTTAATTTTTTGGGGAACACACAGCACAACATATAAAGTTGTTGAATCACTATGTTGTACACCTGAAACTAGTGTAACATTGTATGCCAATTATAGTCAAATAAAAAAA
>NW_023187706.1:0-1625 GCF_002007445.2 Ailuropoda melanoleuca | reverse complement strand
GCCCCTCTCCCCTGCTCATGCACTTGCGTGCACTCTAATTAATTAATTAATTAATTAATTAAAAAAAGAAGTATCAGTGTGTTTTGTTATGGTACACTGGTCCATTGTGATAGAGAATATAGCATAGTAACAACTCTATTATCTTTCTAAAATATTTGTATGTATAGTCACAAACAAGTGTATCCACAAGATTTCAGATAACAGTTTCAGGACCTACCTTACACTCACCAGGTGCAAATGGGTGCTGGGTTTCAGTGCCTTTTTTCTCCTCAGGTCTTTCCTTTTCCTTGTTGCTCTGCAATGACTGATACTCCAATAACCAATCTCCCAAGTAGAGGGGAATCTTGAGTTGCATTTCTTACCATTAAGGAACATATAGATCAATAAATCCATATTCACTGGGATCAGTTGTATCAACAGCTTTTCTGGTTTAGTCCCAACATGGTTTCTAGAAGATCTCATAGATAAGCATTCAAATGTCCCCGGTAAAGTTATTAGTCAGTGTAAACTTTAATATCTCTTCAATGGCTATCAGGCAGGAAATGATCGTGAATCAGTAATTGGTGAGAATGTCTGTGAAATATGTTTGGCAACTGTAGAATTGTTTGTCATTAGTGGGTATCAGCATCTTGCCCATTTATTTGCTTCACAAGCGTTTGTGGTCCATCTACTGTGTGTCAGATTCTGTGCTAGGTGGTTGGCCTACAGCGGTGGACATGTGGCTGGTTTCTGCCTTCAGGAATCTCCGCTCCAGTGAGGCAAGATCACAGGGAAGGAAACAAAGTGACAAACAGTTGAATTATCTATTTTTAATAAAATGAAAATAGAATTGTGCTGCAGATAAGCAGGTAGAGCCATAAAAGAGGTAGTTGGATCCAAGAAGACATACATGATTTCAGACTTATTTCTGAGAGGTGAAAATGAACCCAACCATTCACTTGAATACTTCTGCTAGAAAAAAAACAAAAACAAAAAAACAAAAAAATCCCCAATATGAAGAATACCACATGAAAAAAAAAATCCCAATATTTGTGGTTCCTAAAGAAGCTCAAGGCAGCTATAATGTAGTAAATTAGGGAGAGAATTACTATGAAGTTGGGTTGATGCATAGATTTGAGCAAGATGCTTGCAGGAGACTTCTAGAATACAGTACCATGCATAATTGAATTTTATTCAAAGTGCAATTGGAATTATTGTAAGTTAAGAAGTGAAATAATTTAATTTATATGTTAAATAAATATGTTCCAAATGTTATGTAAAGTATTGGTAGGGGATAAGAGTGGAATCGGAAGGATTGACCGGGAGGATATAAAAACTTCCTGTAATTGAAATGAAGATGGCTTGGATTTGGATTTTTCCATGGAGAAAGGAAGTGAATGCATTTGTTATGCTATTTGGAGAAGGAGATAAAACTGAGATAGGGTTTGGAGGTGAAAATTCAAGATATGGTGATGGATTTGACATGAGGGTCACTTCATATATATCGAAATGATTACCACAGTAAGTTTGGTTAACATCCATCACCGTGTATAGTTAAAAATGTTTTTTCTTATGAAATCTTTAAAAATCTATTCCTTTAGCAACTTTCAAATATGCAATATCCTTAACACTAGTCACCAATTTGT
>NW_023187705.1:0-2763 GCF_002007445.2 Ailuropoda melanoleuca | reverse complement strand
ACGCGTATTTCTCACGGCCCCGGAGGCTGGCATCCGAGACCCAGAAGCCGGCCCCTCGGCTCCGGGGAGGCCTTCCTCTCGTGGTGCCCCCACGGGGCACCAGAGGCGAGGGCGCTGATCCCATCCTGAGCCCCGCCCATGACTCATCCCGAAGCCCCCTTCTGACACCCCACATGGGGTTAGGATTTCAGCAGGAGTTTTGAGGTGACACAAGCATTCTTGCAGTGGTTTCCTCCTCATCCAGCAGTGACCCAGACGTGGGGCTGGGCCGCTTTCCCTGATTCCTCCCGACAGCTATCAGTGGCTGCGTGACAGTCACCACAAACTTAAGGGGGCTTAACACCACACACACTGATGATCTCGCAGTGTCTGCAGATCACACGGTCTGGGTCCACTGGGAGCTACGCTAGAGGCAGCACCGGGTTCTCACCAGAGGCTGCACAGGGTATCTGCTTCTGCGCATGCTATCGGGACACCGCCACTGGGGGCCACACCAGGGAGCGTGCATGGTCAGAACTCGCCGACATACGGTGGCAATACTGGTGTGAAATTCTGCATCCCAGACCTACCTGGTGAGCAATGTGGAAGTTGAAAATCACTGTTCTTAGAACATCTCCGGCTGCTTCCTCCCTGGGGAATTTCCCGCCAATGGCGGTATCTTCGGAGGCATGGGGCTTGAGGAGTGGTTCCCACCTCTCCCCTCACCTTCTTTTCCTCCGTAGCTCACCTCTTCCCCTGTGGCCTCATCTTCTGCATTCCTCCAGGGCCCTGGCCGTGTGTACCGGGGATGGGACTTGGATCTCTCCCTGAGGAACCGCTGTGGCCCTGAGAATAATAACCACTGGCGTTCACAGTCAGTGCTGCGCGCTCCTGCGTGTACCCCAGCCTCAGCTAAAAGCAGCACATGAATAGCATCCACCTGTTTGAGAGGGGAGGGGTGAGCCACAAAGGGAGAGGGAGGCAGGAGCCTGGTGCCTCAGTGGGCAGAGTGGGCAGGGGGCATGTGACTGTGGGAGGCAGGGTAGTGCCACCAAGGGGGCAGAACCTGCTCTCCGCCCCCTGGGAAGGTGGCCCTTAGCTGTTCAGTGGGTCAGGCTTGGCTCTGTCTTCACCTTCAAGGGGACAGTCCCATCACCTCTCTTGTCATCTGCAGGCTCTTTTCAAGGACCAATGTGTTTCATAATCTGTGTGTGGTCTGGACCCTGTGATTCTACTTAGTGACTTCTCAGACAAACAGCAAAGCTGAGGGAGGCTCACGGCTCGAATTCTTTTGCCTGCTCCTTGTTCTGCATGTCAGGTTCCCTCCCGCACAAATCATTTTCTATACATGTGGCTGGCAGGGAGTTCGCCTGGGGACACTACATGGTTTTGCACATGGGATTTGTTAGAAGTTGGATGAGGGACTATCTTATTTCACTTGATAATCTCTTATTGATGGCTTTGTTCTTTGCTTAATATTAATGAGACTTCCTATCTCCATCTTGCTGTGACAGCTTTATCAACCCTTTTGTGGCTGCATTTCCATCTGGGTAATAGAACTGCAATCACATTGCATTGGCATAAATAACAGGAAAAACCACGGGTTGGGGATGTCTGCAAGCCCAGGAGGCTGAGTCTTACAGAAGCTTCCTCCTCTGGTGGGTAATGTGGGTATTTGCTGGATACTCTGAGATCCGGAGCCACCATGTCCAATTCTGACATGGTGGGAATTTATAAAGTCCTTTTATTCTCTCTGCGTTCAGATTCTCTATGCAGTAGATCCTTCCTTTGGATCTTGTAGGTGCTGTAGGAGAGATGCAAGTTTTGGAGTCAGACTCACCTGATTTGTGTCCTGCCTCTATGAATTAATAAGTATGAAGTTGCTGATTAGTAAAAGAAAAAAAGTTTGAAAATGGCTGTGCTATTCATAAAGTACTTGTAAACGTTTTACATGTAGCATTCCATCTATTTTCACAATCACTATAACAGATGTATTTTCTTTATGAAGCAACTGAGTCATGTACACACACACTCAGGTGTTCACTTTCATTCAAGAACACATACTTTTTTGTTTTTTAAGATTTTATTTATTTATTGACAGAGAGACAGGGAGAGAGGGAACACAAACAAGGGGAGTGTGAGAGGGAGAAGCAGGCTTCCCCCTGAGCAGGGAGCCCGACGCGAGGCTCGATCCCAGGACCCTGGGATCATGACCTGAGTCAAAGGCAGACGCTTAACGGCTGAGCCACCCAGGTGCCCCAAGAATACATACATTTAACATACTTTATGATTACGTTTCATAATTAAATGTTAAAGACTCAAGGTTGGAAAGGCTATATAGGGGGCGCCTGGGTGGCTCAGTTGTTAAGCGTCTGCCTTCAGCTCAGGACGAGCTCCCGGCGTTATGGGATCGAGCCCCACATCAGGTTCCTCCGCTATGAGCCTGCTTATTCCTCTCCCACTCCCCCTGCCTGTGTTCCCTCTCTCGCTGGCTGTCTCTCTCTCTCTGTCAAATAAATAAATAAAATCTTAAAAAAAATAAAAGACATTTACAGTGCTGAGCAGCCATCCCCACCATCTGCCTCCANCCCCCCCCCCCCCTGCCTGTGTTCCCTCTCTCGCTGGCTGTCTCTCTCTCTCTGTCAAATAAATAAATAAAATCTTAAAAAAAATAAAAGACATTTACAGTGCTGAGCAGCCATCCCCACCATCTGCCTCCAGAATGTTCCATCCCCCCACACTGAGACCCTACCTTGTCCCTTTTACAGGCTGACCCCACCCCTT
>NW_023187704.1:416-738 GCF_002007445.2 Ailuropoda melanoleuca | reverse complement strand
GGCCTGGGGAGGTTCCAGCCCTTAGAACCAAGAAACAATGTGTGAGGGGAAAGCCCTTGAAGTCACGACGGTCTTATTGAAGGCGGAACAGGAATCAAGGTGCTTAGGTACCGTGAGTCAAACACCACGACACAGCACTGAGAAAGACAATTCGGCCAAAACCCGCTTCCAACGAAACTCTTGCTCCCTGGGGAAATCTTGTCAAAACTGCTGGCGGCAATGGAACGAAGAGACCCAAAACACGTCCCGCAGAAAGAACACCGTACAGGGACCGTCTTAGCAATAACTTCACCCTTTGTGAATAGGGAAACATGAGGGAAAG
>NW_023187704.1:0-184 GCF_002007445.2 Ailuropoda melanoleuca | reverse complement strand
ACATTGGGTGTAGGGGCCTGGGGAGGATCCAGCCCTTAGAACCAAGAAACAAAGTGTGAGGGGAAAGCCCTTGTAGTTATGATGGCCTTATGGAAGGTGGAAGAGGAATGAAGGTGCTTTGGTACCGTGAGTGAAACACGACGAACTCAGCACTGAGAAAGACAATTCGGCCAAAACCCGCTTC
>NW_023187703.1:7004-7178 GCF_002007445.2 Ailuropoda melanoleuca | reverse complement strand
CTATCATCAGCCTTCGTGACTAGGGATCCATGAGGGAAAGTTGTCGCGGAAGCCTGACGAGCGTGCCCACTTGGGGTCTCTGAGACACCACACAGTTGAGGGAAATATCAACGAACATGATCTCTCATGAGTAAGGGAGCATGAGTGAAAAAGTTCAGGATTATCGAGGACTCA
>NW_023187703.1:6435-6774 GCF_002007445.2 Ailuropoda melanoleuca | reverse complement strand
CATGAGGGAAAGTGGTCGCGGAAGCCTGACGAGCGTGCCCACTAGCGGTCTCTGAGACACCACACAATTCAGGGAAATATCAACGAACAGGGTCTCTCATGTGTAAGGGAGCATGAATGAAAAATTTCAGGTTTTCGAGGACTCAGCACCCTTCTTCTTGGTAATCAAGCAGCGCGTCCAGGTAAACACCTCCAGCTAACAACAGCCTTTTCCCTGGGTACCCTGATTCCACACTGCTTATATGGGCCTGGGAAGTATCCTATCACACCTGCTGTGGCAATGGAACGAAAAGGCCAAAGGGGAGTCCGTCAGAAACAACACCGTGCAGAGCCAGTCGTA
>NW_023187703.1:5046-6409 GCF_002007445.2 Ailuropoda melanoleuca | reverse complement strand
GTGAATAGGGAAA
The DNA here is from genome assembly GCF_002007445.2 of Ailuropoda melanoleuca. Classification (NCBI taxonomy): domain Eukaryota; kingdom Metazoa; phylum Chordata; class Mammalia; order Carnivora; family Ursidae; genus Ailuropoda; species Ailuropoda melanoleuca. The sequence continues at coordinate 6,396 of NW_023187703.1, read as the reverse complement.
CATGAGGGAAAGTGGTCGCGGAAGCCTGACGAGAGTGCCCCATAGTGGTCTCTGAGACACCACACAGTCCAGGGAAATATCAACGATCATCATCTCTCGTGAGTAAGGGAGCATGACTGAAAAAGTACAGGATTTTCGAGGACTCAGCGCCCTTCTTCCTGGTAATCAAGCAGAGCCTCCAAAAAACACCTCCAGGTAACATCAGGCTTTTCACTTGGGACCCTTATTGCACAATGCTTGTATGGGCCTGGGAAGTATCCTATCAAACNTGGGTAAATCCTATCAAAACTGCTGGTGGCAATGGAATGAAAAGGCCAAAAACATGTCCCTCAGAAACAACACCGTGCAGAGCCAGTCTTAGCACTATCATCAGCCTTCGTGAGTAGGGATCCATGAGGGAAAGAGGTCGCGGAAGCCTCTCGAGCGTGCCAACCTGTGGTCTCTGAGACACCACACAATTCAGGGAAATATAAACGAACATGATCTCTTATGAGTAAGGGAGCATGAATGAAAAAGTTCAGGATTTTTGAGGACTCAGCGCCATTCTCATTGGTAATAAAGCAGAGCGTCCAGGGAAACACCTCCAGCGAACAGCAGCCTTTTCACTGGGGACCCCGATTCCACATTGGGTGTAGGGGCCTGGGGAGGATCCAGCCCTTAGAACCAAGAAACAAAGTGTGAGTGGAAAGCCCTTGAAGTCACGACGGCCTTATGGAAGGTGGAACAGGAATCAAGGTGCTTTGGTACCGTGAGTGAAACACGACGAACACAGCACTGAGAAAGACAATTCGGCCAAAACCCGCTTCCAACGAAATGTTTGCTCCCTGGGGAAATCCTGTCAAAACTGCTGGCGGCAATGGAACGAAAAGGCCCAAAACACGTCCGTCAGAAACATCACCGTACAGGGACCGTCTTAGCACTATCATCACCCTTCGTGAATAGGGAAACATGAGGGAAAGTGGTCGCGGAAGCCTGACGAGAGTGCCCCATAGTGGTCTCTGAGACACCACACAGTCCAGGGAAATATCAACGATCATCATCTCTCGTGAGTAAGGGAGCATGAATGAAAAGGTTCAAATTTTCGAGGACCCAGCACCCTTCTTTTTGGTAATAAAACAGAGCATCCAGGAAAAAAGCTCCAGCTAACATCAGACTTTTCCCTGGGGACCCTGATTCCACATTGGTTGTATGGGCCTGCGAATTATCCTATCAAATCTGCTGTGGCAAAGGAACGAAAAGGCCAAAGGCATGTCCGTCAGAAACAACAACGTGCAGAGCCAGTCTTAGCACTATCATCAGCCTTTGTGAATAGAGTTCCATGAGGGAAAGTGGTCGCGGAAGCCTGACGAG
>NW_023187703.1:3727-4833 GCF_002007445.2 Ailuropoda melanoleuca | reverse complement strand
TGCTTGTATGGGCCTGGGAAGTATCCTATCAAACCTGCTGTGGCAATGGAACGAAAAGGCCAAAGGCAAGTCCGTCAGAAACAACACCGTGCAGAGCCAGTCTTAGCACTATCATCAGCCTTCGTGATTAGGGATCCATGACGGAAAGTGGTCGCGGAAGCCTGTCGAGCATGCCAACTAGTGGTCTCTGAGACACCACACTATTCAGGGAAATATCAACGAACATGATCTCTCATGCGTAAGGGAGCATGAGTGAAAAAGTTAAGGAATTTCGAGGACTCAGTGCCATTCTTCTTGGCAATCAAGCTGAGCGTCCAGGAAAACACCTCAAAGCGAACATCAGCCTTTANAAAAAAAAAAAAAAAAAAAAAAAAAAAAAAAAAAAAAAATGCTTGTATGGGCCTGGGAAGTATCCTATCAAACCTGCTGTGGCAATGGAACGAAAAGGCCAAAGGCAAGTCCGTCAGAAACAACACCGTGCAGAGCCACTCTTAGCACTATCATCAGCCTTCGTGACTAGGGATCCATGACGGAAAATGGTCGCGGAAGCCTGACGAGCGCGCCCACTAGCGGTCTCTGAGGCACCACACAGTTCAGGGAAATATCAACGAATATGATCTCTCATGAGTAAGGGCCATGAGTGAAAAAGTTCAGGATTTTCGAGGACTCAGCGCCCGTCTTCTTGGCAATCAAGCAGAGCGTCCATGAAAACACATCCAGCGAACATCAGCCTTTTCCCTGGGGACCCTGATTCCACATTTGGTGTATGGCCCAGGGAATGATCCAGCTCTTAGAACAGAGAAAAAAGTGTGATCATAAATCCATTGAAATCTCCTCGGCATTTTGAAGGTGGAAGCGGAATCAAGGAATTTGGTACCGTGGGTGAAACACGACCAACATAGCACTGAGAAACAAAATTGGCCAAAAGATGCGANAGAGTGCCACATAGTGGTCTCTGAGACACCACACAATTCAGGGAAATATCAACGAACATGATCTCTCATGAGTAAGGGAGCATGAATGAAAAAGTTCAGGAATTTCAAGGACTCAGCACCCTTCTCATTGGTAATAAACCAGAGCGTCCAGGAAAACACCTCCAGCTAACA
>NW_023187703.1:3036-3481 GCF_002007445.2 Ailuropoda melanoleuca | reverse complement strand
CTGAGACACCACACAATTCAGGGAAATATCAACGAACAGGATCTCTCATGACTAAGGGAGCATGAATGAAAATGTTCAGGATTTTCGAGGACTCAGCACCCTTCTTCTTGGTAATCAAGCAGCGCGTCCAGGTTAACACCTCCAGCTAACATCAGCCTTTTCCCTGGGGACCCTGATTCCACATTGGTTGTATGGGCCTGGGAAGTATCCTATCAAACCTGTTGTGGCAAAGGAACGAAAAGGCCAAATGCGAGTCCGTCAGAAACAACACCGTGCAGAGCCAGTCTTAGCACTATCATCAGCCTTTGTGAATAGAGTTCCATGAGGGAAAGTGGTCGCGGAAGCCTGACGAGCGTGCCCCATAGTGGTCTCTGAGACACCACACAGTCCAGGGAAATATCAACGATCATCATCTCTCGTGAGTAAGGGAGCATGAATGAAAAGG
>NW_023187703.1:2477-2995 GCF_002007445.2 Ailuropoda melanoleuca | reverse complement strand
TTTTTTTTTTTTTTTTTTTTTTTTTTTTTTTTTTTTTTTTTTTTTTTTTTTTTTTTTTTTTTTTTTTTTTTTTTTTTTTTTTTTGCTTGTATGGGCCTGGGAAGTATCCTATCAAACCTGCTGTGGCAATGGAACGAAAAGGCCAAAGGCAAGTCCGTCAGAAACAACACCGTGCAGAGCCAGTCTTAGCACTATCATCAGCCTTCGTGATTAGGGATCCATGACGGAAAGTGGTCGCGGAACCCTGACGAGCGTGCCAACTGGTGGTCTCTGAGACACCACAGATATCAGGGAAATATCAACGAACATGATCTCTCATGAGTAAGGGAGCATGAATGAAAAAGTACAGGATTTTAGAGGACTCAGCGCCCTTCTTATTGGTAATAAAGCAGAGCGTCCAGGGAAACACCTCCAGCGAACAGCAGCCTTTTCACTGGGGACCCCGATTCCACATTGGGTGTAGGGGCCTGGGGAGGATCCAGCCCTTAGAACCAAGAAACAAAGTGTGAGTGGAAAGC
>NW_023187703.1:2256-2417 GCF_002007445.2 Ailuropoda melanoleuca | reverse complement strand
TCTTAGCACTATCATCAGCCTTCGTGAATAGGGATCCATGAGGGAAAGTGGTCGCGGAAGCCTGACGAGCGTGCCTACTAGTGGTCTCTGAGACACCACACAATTCAGAGAAATATCAACGAACCTCATCTCTCGTGAGTAAGGGAGCATGAATGAAAAGG
>NW_023187703.1:759-1943 GCF_002007445.2 Ailuropoda melanoleuca | reverse complement strand
AACATGATCTCTCATGAGTAACGGAGCACGAATGTAAAAGTTCAGGTTTTTCGAGGACTCAGCACCCTTCTTCTTGGTAATCAAGCAGCGCATCCAGGGAAAAACTTACAGCTAACACCAGCCTTTTCCCGGAGACCCTGATTCCACATTGTTTGTATGGGCCTGGGAAGTATCCTATGAAACCTANAAACATCAGCCTTTTCCCTGGGGACCCTGATTCCACATTGCTTGTATGGGCCTGGGAAGTATCCTATCAAACATGCTGTGGATNAAAGGCCAAAGGCAAGTCCGTCAGAAACAATACCGTGGAGAGCCAGTCTTAGCACTATCATCAGCCTTCGTGATTAGAATTCCAAAGGGAAAGTGGTTGCGGAAGCCTGACGAGCGTGCCCAGTAGCGGTCTCTGAGACATNAGACACCACACAGTTCAGGGAAATATAAACGAACATGATCTATCATGAGTAAGGGAGCATGAGTGAAAAAGTTCAGGATTATCGAGGAATCAGCGCCCTTCCTCTTGGCAATCAAGCAGAGCGTCCAGGAAAACCCCTCCAGCGACCATCAGACTTNTGCTTGTATGGGCCTGGGAAGTATCCTATCAAACCTGCTGTGGCAATGGAACGAAAAGGCCAAAGGCAAGTCCGTCAGAAACAACACGTTGCAGAGCCAGTCTTATCACTATCATCAGCCTTCGTAAATAGGGATCCATGAGGGAAAGTGGTCGCAGANCCTAGTGGTGTCTGAGACACCACACAATTCAGGGAAATATCAACGAACATGATCTCTCATGAGTAAGGGAGCATGAGTAAAAAAGTTCAGGATTTTCGAGTACTCAGCGCCCTTCCTCTTGGCCACCAATCAGAGCGTCCAGGAAAANCAGGAAAACACCTCCAGCGAACATCAGCCTTTTCCCTGGGGACCCTGTTTCCTCACTGCTTGTATGGGCCTGGGAAGTATCCTATCACACCTGCCGTGGCAATGGAACGAAAGGCCAAAGGTAAGTTCATCTGAAACAAAACCGCGCAGAGCCAGTCTTAGCGCTATCATCAACCTTCGTGAATAGGGATCCATGAGGGAAAGTGGTCACGGAAGCCTGAGGAGCGTGCCAAATAGCGGTCTCTGAGTCACCGCACAATTCAGGGTAATATCAACTAACATGATCTCTCATGAGTAAGGGAGCATGA
>NW_023187703.1:420-578 GCF_002007445.2 Ailuropoda melanoleuca | reverse complement strand
GAGTCCGTCAGAAACAACATCGTGCAGAGCCAGTCTTATCATTATCATAAGCCTTCGTGAATAGGGATCCATGAGGGAAAGTGGTCGCAGAAGCCTGACGAGCGTGCCAAGTAGAGGTCTCTGAGACACCACACAATTCAGGGAAATATCAACGAACA
>NW_023187703.1:0-176 GCF_002007445.2 Ailuropoda melanoleuca | reverse complement strand
AGAAACAACACGTTGCAGAGCCAGTCTTAGCACTATCATCAGCCGTCGTGAATAGGGAACAATGAGGGAAAGTGGTCGCGGAAGACTGACGAGCGTGCCCACTAGTGTTCTCTGACACCACACAATTCAGGGAAATATCAACGAACATGATCTCTCATGAGTAAGGGAGCATGAGT
>NW_023187702.1:0-1118 GCF_002007445.2 Ailuropoda melanoleuca | reverse complement strand
TTAATATCTCTTCAATGGCTATCAGGCAGGAAATGATCGTGAATCAGTAATTGGTGAGAATGTCTGTGAAACATGTTTGGCAACTGTAGAATTGGTTGTCATTAGTGGGTATCAGCATCTTGCCCCATTTATTTGCTTCACAAGCGTTTGTGGTCCATCTACTTTGTGTCAGATTCTGTGCTAGGTGGTTGGCCTACAGCGGTGGACATGTGGCTGGTTTCTGCCTTCAGGAATCTCCGCTCCAGTGAGGCAAGATCACAGGGAAGGAAACAAAGTGACAAACAGTTGAATTATCTATTTTTAATAAAATGAAAATAGAATTGTGCTGCAGATAAGCAGGTAGAGCCATAAAAGAGGTAGTTGGATCCAAGAAGACATACATGATTTCAGACTTATTTCTGAGAGGTGAAAATGAACCCAACCATTCACTTGAATACTTCTGCTAAAAAAAAAAACAAAAACAAAAAAACAAAAAAAATCCCCAATATGAAGAATACCACATGGAAAAAAAAAATCCCAATATTTGTGGTTCCTAAAGAAGCTCAAGGCAGCTATAATGTAGTAAATTAGGGAGAGAATTACTATGAAGTTGGGTTGATGCATAGATTTGAGCAAGATGCTTGCAGGAGACTTCTAGAATACAGTACCATGCATAATTGAATTTTATTCAAAGTGCAGTTGGAATTATTGTAAGTTAAGAGTGAAATAATTTAATTTATATGTTAAATACATATGTTCCAAATGTTATGTAAAGTATTGGTAGGGGATAAGAGTGGAATCGGAAGGATTGACCAGGAGGATATAAAAACTTCCTGTAATTGAAATGAAGATGGCTTGGATTTGGATTTTTCCATGGAGACAGGAAGTGAATGTATTTGTTATGCTATTTGGAGAAGGAGATAAAACTGAGATAGGGTTTGGAGGTGAAAATTCAAGATATGGTGATGGATTTGACATGAGGGTCACTTCATATATATCGAAATGATTACCACAGTAAGTTTGGTTAACATCGATCACCGTGTATAGTTAAAAATGTTTTTCCTTATTAAATCTTTAAAAATCTATTCCTTTAGCAACTTTCAAATATGCAATATCCTTAACACTAGTCACCAATTTGT
>NW_023187701.1:377-706 GCF_002007445.2 Ailuropoda melanoleuca | reverse complement strand
GTCTCCAATGCAATGTTTGCTTCATGCATAAATCCTATCAAAACTGCTGGTGGCAATGGAACGAAAATGCCAAAAAAATTTCTGTCAGAAACAACACTGTGCAGTGGCCGTCTTAGCACTAACATCATCCTTTGTGAATAGGGAAACATGAGGGAAAGTGTTCCACGAAGCCTGACGAGAGTGCCACAAATGGTCTCTGAGACACCGGACAATCCAGGGAAATATCAACAAACATCATCTCACTTAAATAAGGGAGTATAAATGAAAAAGTTCAAGAATTTCGAGGACTCAGCGCCCTTCTTATTGGTATTAAAGAAGAGCGTCCAGGA
>NW_023187701.1:0-231 GCF_002007445.2 Ailuropoda melanoleuca | reverse complement strand
TTATAGAACGTGGAACAAAAATCAAGGTGCTTTGTTACCGTGAGTGAAAAACGATGAGCACAGCACTGAGAAACAAAATTTGGCCAAACCGGCCTCCAATGCAATGTTTGCTTCATGGGTAAATACTATGAAAAATGCTGGAGGCAATGGAATGAAAAAGTCCTAAAACATTTCTGTCAGAAACAACACTGTGCAGTGGCCGTCTTAGCACTATCATCATCCTTCGTGAAT
>NW_023187700.1:0-518 GCF_002007445.2 Ailuropoda melanoleuca | reverse complement strand
ACGCACCTATTGTATCTTATTCAAACATTCCTGATGATAAATCTCCCCTCCCCTCATTATACTGTAAACCTCATGATGGTAAAACTGGTTTTTTACTCCCAGCCTTGATTTCAACATCTTCATGTGTTATGCACCAGGTAATCTTCGTTAAGGATGAGCAAATAATTGAGATAAAAACAAAAACAACAAAAACCAACTATCTGTCAACGAAATCATAATGGAACAACTGTTTTAAAATTTCTTTCCAGCNTTAAAATTTCTTTCCAGGATTTGCAACAGAAATCACATCTCTTTAAGTCTTGTCTGGCCCTGGTCTACCTTGTGACCTTCAACAGCTGGTCCCCCAAGACTGTGTGAAGGGGCCAAGGAGAAGCCAGACAGATTCGTATCTATGTGGGCTGCTTACCCCATCCCCCCAAAGTTCCAAAACTTCTTAATCTATTGACGTTCAGGACTTGCTAAATAATACTACATTGCCTCCAAAAGAATTAGAAGAAGCATTAAGGAGACTTCAACTT
>NW_023187699.1:0-10210 GCF_002007445.2 Ailuropoda melanoleuca | reverse complement strand
GCCTAGGGGTCTTTAAAACACTGAGTCACTGAGAGGCAGTTTGCTGTTATCACAAAACATATTTGCAACTCTTTAATTTTGAAGGCCCTTGGAGTCTTAAACTGTTCTCCACCCTCCACCCTCACTACCGCCATGTACCTTGCTGACAGCACCCCAACACCAGCAGCCAAGACAACACTTATCCGTGCATGCCACATGTTTTTTTGATTATATGTGCAAATGTTGATTTCTAGGTTGCCTTCCCCTGCCCTCTAGCAGTTCTTGGGCTACTTCTCTCTGTTATCAATTGATACATGCTATGTGCTTCTAGAAGGCAGATTTATTTTAACCTTCGTTAAAACAAAATCATGGGGAAAAGCCCATTTTTTCACCAAGGACATTACAGATTGATAAATATGATTTCTGGATTATATTATTTTGATATATCCTTGTCCCTTTCTTGATTATCACAGATATCACAAAGTAGAGTGGTGTTTAGAAAGAACTAAGGAAGAGGGATACAGAGCATCCCTTAGTGATGGATGCTCTTTGTTGTAGGTTATATTGTCTGAGCTGGGGTGAGGCTGGTGGGTCTTGGTGGAAAAGCCATATGGATCTATATTTGGATAAGATCTCAGGACTTTGAGGCCTGATACAACTTTCACATTACTCAGATGATCTGGTGTCTTTCCTGCAATAAAAGAAATCAATTAACTTTCCAAGGGAGCAGGTGGCTGTGTGGAATAGTTACCTAGGGCTATGAAAAGAATCAAGCAGAGTGTGGTGAGAGAGGACAGAGAGACAGAGACAGCCCAGTCCTTAACAGGGGGAGGACAGAGGGACACATTTAAGATATGAAGGAAGATAACTAGAGAGATAGTTGGCCTTTCCTAGACCACACTGTGTAGTGTATTAGTGAGGGTGTATACTGGGCAGAGGCGCATGGAAGAAGGAGCCATGGACTCTGACCACTCAAAACTGCTAGTCTCAATGTGCAGACAAAGTGTGGTGATGGATGGGACCACTGGAAGAATTTCTAGATTCTGTGCTTACAAGGAAAGGGAGGATTTGGGATAAAAAAACAAAGGTGTTTAGTAAGGCTTATTGGAAAAAAATGGCTGTGTGTCAGTTCATCCTTATGTTATAGTTGTAGTTTGGAAAATGAAGTAGACAGGCAGATGGATTTCCTTCTGCTTTCTCCTGAGAACTTTTTAAAAAATGTTTTTTTATTATATTATGTTAGTCACCATACCGTACATCCCGGTTTCCGATGTAAAGTTTGATGATTCATTAGTTGCGTGTAACACCCAGTGCACCATGCAATACGTGCCCTCCTTACTACCCATCACCAGTCTATCCCACTCCCCCATCCCCTCCCCTCTGAAGCCCTCAGTTGTTCCTGAGAACTTTTATTAGGTGTTCTGTGTTGGCAGGATTCAGGATTGAGAAAATGGAGTAGATAATCATAGGAAGAAATAGAGAAGAAAGTGATTTTCAATATTGACATCAGTGTATCTCATCACTTTCTGATCCCATAATTGCACCCCCTACCTGGGCTTTTCCAGCTCTCTTTCTGATTCCTGTTTGGACAATCTCTTTCTGAGTCTTTGTGATAGCCCATTAGTTTCTGAAGACTTCTAGAAGCAGAAGCTCAGGCTTTTCTGATTTGTCAAGTTGATCATCTTATTTTGATGTGATAGACATGTGAAGAATTTCCAACACTGGATTATGACTGAAACTAAACCTGTCAATGTGTCAAGTCATGAATGATGAATGTTGCATTTCACTCCGTCTTCTATGCAGTTATCCCAGAGGGACTAAGGAAAGGCACCTGTCCACAACATTCCCAGAATGATACTGGATACTATGGAGTCTATACAGCCTCTAGAATAGCTCTGGTTATCTGATTATTTACCCAAGTAATGGTGCAATGATACTAGTATAGTGTGCCTGCTAGCATGGACTCCATAGGTATTGCGGGAAGGAAGCAAAATGTTTTAGTGTGCATCTACATGGATTTTGGACTACATTTGGGTGGATTGATTTGCTCTACACACAGTTGGTGTGGAGCATGTTAGTTTGCATCAGAATGGGTTTTCATTGACTTGGAATTCAGCCTCTGCCAGACTGGGATGGGATTTGAGAGATGTAGTGCTGAGGGCAGTAGAGTAGGTAGGTGAGTTAGAAGACATGTCTGTGTTTCCTCTTGGTCTAATGAGCAGACAGTTTGGGGCTGCCATGCCTTCAAGTTCAAGTCTTGATTGCACCTAGTAATATTCACTTGCAGAATTACTCCTCTAGCCTCGTGTAGAGAAATGCAGCAGGTTCTACCCTAAGGAGTTTTTATTTTCAAAAGGGAGAAAAAAGCTTCTTTCATGTAGCATGGAAACAGAATATGATACCAAGTAAGATCAGAGGGCGGGGATGCCAGATAAGTGATCCTTTTTCTGAGGTTGTGTTCCCATGACTTCTGGGAGGTAAGTTTGAATGTTTATTTTCTTTAGCATGAGCTGAATTTGGTTACTTCCTCTTTTTTACAACCTTTCAAGGAAGTTATTTGACCTTTCATTCTCTTTCCCCAGGAAAGAAGTTACACATTTATTATTACTGCAATGGTTTTTCTCTTTCTTTTCTGCACAGCCCAGGTCTGAGAATCATAATAATAATAATTATTATATATATTATTAATAATAAATTATTATTATGTCTTAATGACTCCATCTGCTTTAATATCTATAGCAAATATTTAACTGGATCTGTCTAGTTGGGCAAATTTGATTTACTGGCTCAAGGTGTGGTGGAGTTTGTTTTGAGCTTTGGTGGGGGGCATGGAAGGAAGTCCTAAAAGAGGCTCTGTTTATTGCATCATGGCCAAGCTGAAGATGTGGCTTGAATTTATGTTTTCCTGGGAAACAGTTATACATAATGCTATGATGGTGTAATTCTCACCTCTTCCATGCAGCCTTCTCAGGCTGATCCACAGTGCACAGAAGATTCTCACTAGTCTTGCCAACACTGGAAAATGTGGTCCTTACTACTCTCACCTTTCAACAGCTAGGAAGTCATCTGGGAACTTGACATGCCATGGCACTGATTGAAGCCCTCAGTCCTGGGCTTCTTACCCAGGAATACCCTTCCTGGTTCATAGTTCATGTATCTTTTACTTATTTTGGCATGTGGGGAGGTGTTCATGAAACGCACTAAATTGTAAGTTCCCAGAGAGGGGAATTCTGTATATGCCACCATCATCTTGAACTGTGAATGGGGGTAACGCAGGTGGTGTTGATAAATTAGGGGGAAGAAAAATGTTGCTTTTGCTTGAGCTCTTTTGCTCAAAGAACACTGTAGTTCCCGAATTTTCTGTTTTGGAATTTGCCTTTGTATACTTTTATACGTAGTTAAAATTGATCTTTAATAGATTGAATCCAGTCTTTCTCATGTAGAAACTTCATGTGGTTCTACTTGAGAAACCACCCAATTTCTATGTTTAGACCCAACCCAAAGTACACTGAACCCATTTCTGCAGTTATTTACCGATAGTATACAAAAAATGGTAGCAAATAAAGCAAATACAGAAATAATATTTTCTTTTGGAGCTTCCACTATAAGGGCATTTCACAGATACTTCCTTATCCTCCTGAAACAAGTCAAGTTCTGTTCTACACACCATTCAATCCTTTGACTACTGTACCACACTCCTCCCTTCTGCAGCCTAGCCTTATATGTAGTTATTGCAGTGGAAAAATCATGTCATGTTGCCTGATGCCAAAGCATTAGGTGACTTACTTTCCAAGTAAAGAAAAGCAGTGGAAAGAATAAAACTCTGTATTGTCTCTCTCTTTGTTGTCACACATCAAGGGGATGACATTGGAACAAATCATAAATGTCACAGATAATGCACTTTGTCTGAGCTGACTTGAGTTACTTCACTTGTACTTTCACTTTGCTGTGGGGAAAGAGGCTTGGTTCTCAGTTCTTGTGTCGGATCTCTGACATGGACAAACTGCAATGTGGAGCCTGGGTTACCTTCTTCACTGTGGCTATTTAACTCTTTGTACCTCAGACCTCAGCTGGGAAAGGACAGGCAACTGAAAGCATCATCAGGCAGAAGCTCTGCTCCTGGGCTCCACTTGAACATCTACTACTCCTACCCTCTTCCCTAACTGGGATTACCTCCCAGTGCAGAGTTCTAGGCATTGAGTTCTGGTGCTGGATATTAATGAGGGAAGAGCAGGGGGTGAGTGGAGCATCCTGGAGAGATCTGGTATCTATCTGTTGGTGTGACCAAGCTGTTTCTGGAAGTAGAGCCATGCTGAACAGGGTTTAGAAAGAGTGCTTCCCCCCCCCAATCTTAATAATAATTTTTTATTATATTATGTTAGTCATCATACAGTACATCCCTAGTTTTTATGCAAAGTTCCATGATTCATTACTTGCGTAAACACTCAGTGCACCATGCAATACATGCCCTCCTTAATACCCATCACCAGCCTATCCAATTCCCCCACCCCCCTCCCTTCTGAAGCCCTCAGTTTGCTTCCCAGAGTCCGTGGTCTCTCATGGTTCATTCCCCCTTCTGTTGACCCCCCCTTTCTTCTTCTCTTTCTTCTCCTACTGATCTCCCTACTTTGTATGTTCCATAAATGAGTGAAAACATATGATAATTGTCTTTCTCTGCTTGACTTATTTCACTGAGCATTATTTCCTCCAGTCCTCTCCATGTTGAAACAAATGTTGAGAAATCGTTCTTTTTGATAACTGAGTAATATTCCATTGTGTATGTGGACCACATCTTCTTAATCCAGTCATCTGTTGAAGGGTATCTTAGCTCCTTCCACGATTTAGCTATTATGGACAATGCTGCTATGAACATTGGGGTGCATATGGCCTTTCTCTTCACTACGTCTGTATCTTTGGGGTAAATACCCAGTAGTGCAATTGCTGGATCAGAGTAGCTCAATTTTTAACTTTTTAAGGGACCTCCACACTGTTTTCCAGAGTGGCTGTACCAACTTGCATTCCCACCAACAATGTAGGAGGGATCCCCTTTCTCCACATCCTCTCCAACAATTGTTGTTTCTTGCCTTGTCTATCTTTGCCATTCTAACTGGCGTAAGGTGGTATCTCAGTGTGGTTTTGATTTGAATTTCCCTGATGGCTAATGATTTTGAACATTTTTTCATGTGTCTGTTAGCCATTTGTATGTCTTCATTGGAAAAGTGTCTGTTCATATCTTCTGCCCATGTTTTGATTTGTTTGTTTCTTGTGTACTGAGTTTGTGAAGTTCTTTGTAGATCTTGGATACCAATCTTTTATCTGATGTGTCATTTGCAAATGTCTTCTCACATTCCGTGGGCTGTCTCTTAGTTTTTTGACTGTTTCCTTTGCTGTGCAGAAACTTTTTATCTTGATGATGTCCCACAAGTTCACTTTTTCTTTTATTTCTCTTGCCTTTGGAGATGTGTCATGAAAAAAGTTGCTGTGGCTGATGTGAAAGAGGTTGGTGCCTATGTTCTCCTCTAGGATTTTGATGGATTCCTGTCTCACATCGAGGTCTTTCATCCATTTGGATTTTATCTTTGTGTAGGGTGTGAGAGAGTGGTCCAGTTTCATTCTTTTGCATGTAGCTGTCCAATTTTCCCAGCACCATTTATTGAAGAGACTGTCTTTTTTCCACCGGAAGTTTTTTCCTGCTTTATCAAAGATTAGTTGCCCAAAGAGCCGAGGGTCCATATCTGGGTTCTCTATTCTGTCCCATTGGTCTATATGTCTGTTTTTGTGCCAGTACCATGCTGTCTTTGTGATCACAGCTTTGTAGTAAAGCTTGAAATCCAGCAATGTGATGCCCCCAGCTTTGTTTTGCCTTTTCAACAATTCCTTGGTGATTCAGGGCTTTTTCTGTTTCCACACAAATTTAAGGCCTGTTTGTTCCAGTTCTTTGAAAAATGTCATTGGTATTTTGATTGGGATGGCATTGAAAGTGTAGATTGCTCTGAGTAGCATAGACATTTTAACTATATTAATTATTCTGATCCATGAGCATGGAATATTTTTCCATCTTTTTGTGTCTTCTTCAATGTCTTTCAAGAGTGATTTGTAGTTTTTAGAATATAGATCCTTTACCTCTCTGGTTAAGTTAATTCCGAGATAACCTATGATTTTTGGTGCTATTGTAAAATGAATGGATTCCCTAATTTCTCTTTCTTCAGTCCCATTGTTCATGTATAGAAATGCAACTGATTTCCGAGCATTGATTTGTATCCCGCCACATTATTGAATTGCTCTATAACTTCTAGTAGTTTGGGGGTGGAGTCTTTTGGGTTTTCCATATAGAGTATCATGTCATCTGTGGAGAGAGACAGTTTGACTTCTTCTTTGCTGATTTGGATACGTTTTATCCCTTTTTGTTGTCTGATTGCTGTTGCAAGTACTTCCAGTACTATGTTGAATAATAATGGTGAGAGTGAGCATCCTTTTTGTGTTTCTGATCTTAAGGGAAAGGCTTCCAGCTTTTCCCCATTCAGAATGATATTTGCTGTAGGCTTCTCATAGATGGTTATTATGAAATTGAGGAATGTGCCCTCTCTCCCTACACTCTGAAGTGTTTTAATCAGGAAAGTATGCTGTATTTTGTCAAATTTTTTTCTGCATCTATTGAGAGGATCATATGGTTCTTGATTCTTTTCTTCTTAATATGATCTATCACACTGATCGATTTGCAAATGTTGAACCACCCTTGCATCCCAGGGATGAATCCCACCTGGTCATGATGGATAATACTTTTAATGTACTGTTGGATCCTATTACCTAGGATCTTGTTGAGAATTTTTGTGTCCATATTCATCAGGGATATTGGTCTGTAATTTACCTTTTTGATGGGGTCTTNATTCTCCTTTTTGATGGGGTCTTTGCCTGGTTTGGGGATCAAGGTAATACTGGCCTCATAGAATGAATTTGGTAGTTTTTCTTCTGTTTCTATTTTTTGAAACAGCTTCAGGAGAATAGGTATTATTTTTTCTTTGAATTTTTGGTAGAATTCCCTGGGGAATCCGTCAGGCACTTGACTCTTGTTTTTTGAGAGGTTTTTGATCACTGCTTCAACCTCTTCATAATTAATCAGTCTGTTTAAAAAATCAATTTCTTGCTGTTTCAGTCTTGGAAGTTTATAGGTTTCCAGGAAGGCATCCATTTCTTCCAGGTTGTTTAATTTATTGGCATAAAGCTGTTGATAAATGTTTCTAATGATCCTTCCTATTTCATTGGTGTTGGTTGTGACCTCTCCCCTTTCATTCATAATTTTATTAATTTGGGTCCTTTCTCTATTCTTTTGAATAAGTCTGGCCAGTGGCTTATCAATCTTATTTATTCTTTCAAACGACCAGCTTCTAATTCAGTTGATCTGCTCTACTCTGTTCCTGATTTCTAATTCATTGATCTGTGCTCTAATCTTGATCAACTGCGCTCTCGTGCATGGGTTAGGCCTGTTCTTCTGTTCCAGCTCCAGCTTCTTGAGGTGAGAATATAAAAACTGCATTTTAGATTTCTCTATTCTTTTGAGTGAGGCTTGGATGGCTATGTATTTCCCCCTTAGGACTGCCTTTGCAGTGTCCCATAGGTTTTGGACCATTGTGTTTTCATTCTCTTGGATCTCCATAAATTGTTTAAATTGATTTTTGATTTCCTGGTTCATTGAATCATTCTTGAGCAGGATGGTTCTTAGTTTCCAAGTGTTTGAGTTTCTTCCAAATTTTGCCTTGTGATTGAGTTCCTATTTGAAAGCATTGTGGTCTGAGAATATGCAGGGAATAATTTCAGTCTTTTGGTATCAGTTGAGACCTGTTTTGTGACCCAGTATATGATCTATTATGGAGAGTGTTCCACCTGCATTTGAAAAGAATGAGTGTTCTGTTGTTTTGGGGTGTAGTGTTCTATATATATCTGTGAGGTCCATCTGGTCTAGTACATCATTCAAAGCCCTTGTTTCTTTGTTGATTTTCTGCTTAGGTGATCTGTCTATTGCTGATAGTGAAGTGTTGAGTCCCCTACTATTAATGTATTTTTATCTATATGTCTCTTTATTCTGGTTAAGAGTTGGCCTGTGTATCTTGCTGCTCCCCTGCTGGGGGAATAGATATTTATAATTGTCATATCCACTTGTTGGATACATCCTTTAAGAATAATATAGTGTCCTTCTGTATCTCTAACTACAATCTTTAGTTTAAAATCTAATCTGTCTGATTTGAGAATTGCTAGCCCAGCTTTCTTTTGAGGTTCATTGGCACGAAAAATTGTTCCCCTCCCTTCACTTTCAGTCTGGATGTATCTTTAGGTTCAAGATGAGTCTCTCATAGAGAGCAAATGGATGGGTCATGTCTTTTTATCCAATCTGCCACCCTGGCATTTTATGGGAATATTTAGGCCATTCACATTGAGACTGATTATTGAGAGATATGATTTTAATGATGTCATGTTGCCTATAAAGTCTTTGTTTCTATAGATTGTAAATTTCTGTTCTGTATCACTCTTGGTCCTTTTTACTTTTGTAGAACCACCCTTAGTATCTCCTGTAGGGCTGGTTTCATGGTTACAAAATTGGTTAGTGACTGGCGATCTTGGAAGGTCCTTATCTCTCCATCAATTCTCAATGACAACCTTGCTGGATAAAAGATCCTTGGCTGCATGTTTTTCTGGGATAGAGCTTTAAAAATGTCCTGCCAACCTTTTCCCTCATTCTAGGTCTGTGTAGACATGTCTGATGTAATTCTGATATTTTTGCCTTTGTATGTGAGAAATTTCTTCACCCTGGCCACTTTCAATACTGTATCCTTGGATCTAATATTTGCGAATTGCACTATGATGTGACATGGTGTAGGACTGTGGTCATTGATCTTGGGAGGGGTCCTCTCTGCCTCTTGGACATGAATGGTTGTTTCTTTTGCCAGATTAGGGAAGTTTTCAGCTACAATTTGTTCAACTATCTCTTCTAGACATCTCTCTTTCTCCACCCCCTCAGGGATGCCAAGATTCTGACATTTTAAGTTTCATTGAGTCAGTAATCTCCCGTAACCTACATTCTTGAGATTGGAATTTTTTGAGCCAAGTTTCCGCTTTTTTCTTCTCTTCTACCATCCCATCCTCCAATTCACTAATTTGTTCTTCTTCCTAATTTACCCGGGCCATCAGAGCATCTAGTTTTGACTGCATTTGATTCATAGCATTTTTAATTTCTGCCAGATTCACTCTCATTTCCGCCCGTAGAGATTCTATATTCTCATTAATATTTTCATTGATATTTTTTTCAAGCCTACACATCATCTTGACCATTGTTGCTCTGAACTGCATTTCTGACAATTTTGTTATATCCATATCCATCAGTTCTGTAGCACAGGCCACAGACTCATTATCTTTTCTTGGCTGGGGGGGATTTCTCCTCCTCATCATTCTGATGAGGGGAGGTTGTGGGGTTGCCCAGAGCCCAAATTATTGACCAGGACCCAGGCAGTGTGCACTTGTTTTATAGGGACCTTAGGCATGTGGGCTTCTTGATTTTTCAGGCTGCCTTCTGGGGGAGGGGCCTGCCAAGCTGATACTCAGGCAACCCTGTTAGGGTAGAATCTCCCTTTCCCCTGCAAGGGGGGATGGGAATGGGCACAATGTGAACTGGTATTTCTGGGCTTTTGTTCTTTGGCGGCTTTCCCTGGCATTTTTCTGTGGCTCTTCTGAGGGTCAGAACAGCAGTGGCCAAATCCCAGCATCTGTCTCAGAACAGAGAGATCGCAATCTGCTCTCCACTGAGTTCTCTTGGCCTCTTTAACTCTGTTTCTGTTGGTGCTGCTAAAAACCCTGCAGCATCCCGGGTTGTGCAACCCACAACCGCGCTCCCAGCCCTCACTTCCAGAGCCTGCATGTCTCTGTCCTTTGTGTTTCTTTTCTTTCTTTTTTTTTAATGTTTTTTTATTATATTATGTTAGTCACCATACAGTACATCCCCGGTTTCCGATGTAAAGTTCGATGATTCATTAGTTGCGTATAACACACAGTGCACCATGCAATACGTGCCCTCCTTAATACCCATCACGAGCCTATCCCATTCCCCCACCCCCCTCCCCTCTGAGGCCCTCAGTTTGTTTCTCATAGTTCATAGTCTCTCATGTTTCCTTCCCCCTTCTGATTACCCCCCTTTCTTTATCCCTTTCTTCCCCTACCAATCATCCTAGCTCTTATGTTCCAT
>NW_023187698.1:1023-1195 GCF_002007445.2 Ailuropoda melanoleuca | reverse complement strand
TATGAGTGCATGAAAGAAAAGTTTCAGTAATTTCGAGGACTCAGCGCCCTTCTTATTGGTAATAAAGAAGTACATCCAGGAAAACATCTCCAGCCAACATCAGACTTTCGGAACCCAAGTTCCACATTGGGTGTATCGGCCTGGGAAGGATCCAGCACTTAGAATGAAGAAA
>NW_023187698.1:542-833 GCF_002007445.2 Ailuropoda melanoleuca | reverse complement strand
GGCATTGGAACGACAAGGCCAAACACATGCCCGTCCAAAAAACACTCTACAGGGACCATCTTAGCGCTATCATCGAGCTTCGTGAATAGGGAAAGAGGAGGGAAAATGTTCGCAGAAGCCTGACGAGAGTGCCATATAGTGCTGTCTGGGACACCACACAATCCAGGGAAATATCAACGGGCATCATGTCTCATGAGTAAGACTGCGTGAAAGAAAACGTTCAGTAATTTCGAGGACTCAGCGCCCTTCTTATTGGTAATAAAGAAGCGCATCCAGGAAAACATCTCCAGC
>NW_023187698.1:0-178 GCF_002007445.2 Ailuropoda melanoleuca | reverse complement strand
AAGCCTGACGAGAGTGCCATATAGTGGTGTCTGGGACACCACACAATCCAGGGACATATCAACGAGCATCAACTCTCATGAGTAAGGGAGCATGAATGAAAATGAATAGGAATTTGGAGGAGTCAACACCCTTCTTATTGGTAATAAACCAAGGCGTCCAGGAAAACACATCAAGCAT
>NW_023187697.1:313-581 GCF_002007445.2 Ailuropoda melanoleuca | reverse complement strand
TTTTGAGGTCCATTTGCGTGGAAGATGGTACTCCATCCCCTTACTCTAAGTCTGAATGTATCTTTGGATTCGAAATGAGTCTCTTGTAGACAGCAAATGGAAGGGTCATGTCTTTTTATCCAATCTGCAAACCTGTGGCGTTTTATGGGAGCATTCAAGCCATTCACGTTGAGACTGCATACTGAGAGATATGATTTTAATGATGCCATGTTGCCAGTAAAGTCTTTGTTTCTATAGATTGTGACTTTCTGCAACATGGCATCATTAA
>NW_023187697.1:0-198 GCF_002007445.2 Ailuropoda melanoleuca | reverse complement strand
TCCATCAATTCTGAATGACAGCCTTGCTGGATAAAGGATCCTTGGCTGCATGTTTTTCTCTGAGAGAGCTTTAAAAATGCCCCCCCAACCCCTTCTCTCGTTCCAGGTCTGTGTAGACCGGTCTGAAGTAATTCTGATACCTTTGCCTTGATACGTGAGAAATTTCTTTGCCCTGGCCGCTTTCAATACTGTATCCTT
>NW_023187696.1:0-566 GCF_002007445.2 Ailuropoda melanoleuca | reverse complement strand
GTGGGAACAAAGACAAACCTTGTTGAAAGCCACCTATGTAGCTTCAGCTCTGGGACAGAAATCAAGGCGGGAGGTCAGTATGTTCTGGCTGGGGGGACACGTTGCAAGCACAACCATCCAGGGCAGCGTCTGCCNAGGGCAGCGTCTGCTCCCTACTATGGCATGAACCCTGCGGTGACACCAGTGCACTTGGATGGCAGCCCAGGGTCTCCCCGGAGGGCTCTCTAGTTCTAGACCTCATCTGAGACCTGGGTTTCTGGCTCCCCAAAGCCCAGTCCCCTGTGTACCAGAGGCTGGGTCTCCTGGGGGATGACAGTATGAGGAGGGCCACAGATCTATTGCTTAGGCCAACAGGGGGCAGATTAGAGGGTAGAATGTGACTGTTCCCAAGGATCCAGTTGGCTGAACTCCCTGAAATTCCTAGGACCATGATGGCTTTCTTGGAAAGGAAGTACCTCCCGGCCTGGATCCCAAGGGTCAGTGGCACAAGTGCTCTGAAGGCTCAGAGTGAATTACAGCCGCCAGGCTCTGTTACTGATGGACTAGTGAGTCTTGCCTTGACCAGG
>NW_023187695.1:0-581 GCF_002007445.2 Ailuropoda melanoleuca | reverse complement strand
ACTTACCTACCACCTATCTCCCAATCATCTAATCTCTGCCTGTCTGTCTGTCCAGATTTATTTGAAGAAACGACTTATTTAATTGTGGGGCTGGCAAGTCTGAAATCTGGAGGGCAGAGTGCAGACTGGTGGGCTGGCAATNCTGGCAACTCAGGTAAGAGCTGATGGTGCGGTCTTGAATCTGAGACCCATAAGGCAGGCCAACAGGTGGCAAACGCAGACAGGGTCTTTATGTTGCAGTCCTGGGGCAGAATTCCCTCTTCTTCGGGATACCTCAGTCTCTGCTCTGAAGGCCTCCAACTAACTGGGTGAAGCCCAGCCACATTATTCACTCAAAGTCTGCAGATTGTAAATGTTAATCACATCTGAAGAATTATCTTCACAGCAACACCCAGACTGTTGTTTGACCAAACAACTGTGCACCATCGCCTGGCCAAGAGAGACCTTCAACCAGATCTCTCCGGATCTACCCCCCGACCCTCTTCAGGAGCCTTCTCCACACAGCAGCCGGAGTGATCCTATTACAATCAAAGTCAGACCATGTCCCTCCTCTGCTCTAGTCTGCTAACAGCTTCCCACTT
>NW_023187694.1:0-526 GCF_002007445.2 Ailuropoda melanoleuca | reverse complement strand
CTTACTCATGAGAGATCATGTTCGTTGATATTTCCCTGAACTCTGTGGTGTCTCAGAGACCGCTATTGGGCCCGCTCGTCAGGCTTCCGCGACCACTTTCCCTCATGANGTTCGTTGTGTTTCACACGCTACCAAAGCACCTTGATTCCTGTTCTACCTTCCATAATGCAGTCATGACTTCAAGGGCTTTCCCCTCACTCTTTTTTTCTAGGTTCTAAGGGCTGGATCCTCCCCAGGCTTCTACACCCAATGCGGATTTGGGCTCCCCAGTGAAAAGGCTGCTGTTCGCTGGAGGTGCTTTGCTGGACGCTCTGCTTTATTACCAATGATAAGGGCGCTGAGTCCTAGAAAATCCTGAACTTTTTCACTCATGCTCCCTTACTCATGAGAGATTATGTTCGTTGATATTTCCCTGAACTTTGTGGTGTCTCAGAGACCACTAGTGGGCACGGTCTTCAGGCTTCCGCGACCACTTTCCCTCATGGATCCGTAGTCACGAAGGCTGATGATAGTGCTAAGACTGGCT
>NW_023187693.1:0-1612 GCF_002007445.2 Ailuropoda melanoleuca | reverse complement strand
GGCAGAGATTCAAACGAAGCAGAGTAGGGAAGAATGGCTCTGATAACCCACCGAGGTTGAATTATTTAGTCGCAACTGGGAAATGTTGATTAAGAAATGAGATGATACCGGCAGGAGCAGCTCCTGAAATTGTGCCTAAATACCTCAAATATTCCTCAGGAATCCCGCGGACAACTGTATCAGAGTGGAGCTGACAAATGGAGTATAATAAGCACAGAGATCATACCCTTGTCAGCCAGCATACGGAGAGCATTACTGATCCTCAGCAAATCATTACTGATCCTCAGAAAGATGTACTGTGACTGGGTCTAAAACCTGACTGGAATTTTCCATAGATGTGTGATATTGGAGATGGGTTTGCAGCTGCACTTGCCAAATCACCTTTGCAAAGCACAGTAGGTCACAGCCAGAGAAGCAAAGGCTTCTCTGCTCTTTCTCAAGCAGAAAAGGGTTTTAAAAGTGCCAAGGTCTCTCCCGCAAAGAATGGGGATAGCCAATCATGGATTCATGATTAGTACAACTATCTGTGATCCTTCAGCTAATTTCCGTCTTGAAGTTGGGGTGTAAGGTCTCAGGGGCTGCGTGATCAGGCACAATCCCTGCGAACAGGTGCTTAATCAGGACTGCAGAGGATGCATTCAGGCATGGGCACCGGCAGCTGGGACTAGCTCTTTCTCTGCTCTCACACCTTTGCATCCATAGCTTTTATTGTTGTTTTGTTGTTTTAAGTACATGAAGTAGTGATAACACTGTTTGGTGACATATTCGATTAAAAAAAACAAAACAAAAACAATGCTGCATTACCAAGTACAAACTGAGTAAGCCTGAATGGCATTTTTCTGATCTCTTTTACTCTGGGCAACATTCATAAATGCACCAGGAGAACAAAGTGGAAAAGGAGACAGTACATAGACTTTTAGCCAATGCAGTGTTGACACATGTGACTCTTAAACAAGCATTCACAGTAGTTGAGAACACAGGTTAATGGTGGTTGAGTGTGTCCTAAAGTCAGCACATCAGACTTTAAATTGCCACTCTGAAGCATTGTAAGGCCTTGGGACAGATTACTTCCCTAAGCTTCTTTTTTCCTGCATCTTAGAAAAATAATAGTATCTACCTTATGAAAGGCTGAATAATACCCTTGCTCCAGAAGGTCCACGCCCTAATCCCCCAAATCTGAGAACATCACCTTAAATGGCAAAAGGGATTTGGCAGATGGGATTCTTAAGGATCTTAAGAGGGAGATACTATTTTGGATTATCTGATGGACCCTGAAAGTAATCCCAAATGTTCTTCTAAGAGAAAGGGAGAAGGAGATTTTACTGCAAAAATAATGTGTCAATAAAGCAGGGATCAGACTGATGTAGCCAAAAGCCAAGGAATTCTGGCGGCCACCAGAAGTTACAAAAGGCAAGGGATGGATTCTCCCTTTGAGCTTTCAGAGGGAGCACAGCCCTGTCAACTCCTGATTTCAGCCTAGTGAAAATGTTTTCAGACCTCTAAATGTGTGTTAAGCCACTGAATTTGTGTTGATTTGTTAGAGCAGTCATAGGGAACTCATCCCTCATAGGAGCTGTTACTCCCAATAAAATGTGTGACTGGAAATGTACTT
>NW_023187692.1:9382-9899 GCF_002007445.2 Ailuropoda melanoleuca | reverse complement strand
GTCAGTTAAGTGTTTGCCTTTGGCTCAGGTCGTGATCCCGGGGTCCTGGGATTGAGCCTGAGTTGGACTTCTGCTCAGCGGGAGTCTTCTTCTCCCTCTCCCTCTGCCACTCCCCTCCCCTGGCGCATGTATTAAATAAATAAGTAAAATCTTTTTAAAAATATATAACAACTCAAAAACCTGGAAATACNAATTATCTGTTTTTCTTCTTCCTTCTCCTCCTCCCCCTCCTCCCCATTATTATCAATATCACTGTTGCTACTATTATTACTCTTATTGCCATCCTAAGTGAGTACAAAGTGGTATCTCATTGTGGTTTTCATTTGCATTTTTCTAATGACTAATGATGTTGACCATCTTTGTCATATGCTTTAGTCATTTGTCCATCTTCCTTAGAGAAATATGTATTCGAATCCTTTGCACATTTAAAAATTTTTTGTATTATTGCCCAAAGAGCCGAGGGTCCATTTCTGGGTTCTCTATTCTGTTCCATTGGTCTATGTGTCTGTTTTTGTGC
>NW_023187692.1:6335-8885 GCF_002007445.2 Ailuropoda melanoleuca | reverse complement strand
TCCTAGTTCTTATGTTCCATAGATGAGAGAAATCATATGATAATTGTCTTTCTCTGCTTGACTTATTTCACTTAGCATTATCTCCTCCAGTGCCGTCCATGTTGCAGCAAATGTTGAGAATTCGTTCTTTCTGATAGCTGAGTAATATTCCATTGTATATATGGACCACAGCTTCTTAATCCAGTCATCTGTTGAAGGGCATCTCGGCTCCTTCCATGATTTGGCTATTGTGGACAATGCAGCTATGAACATTGGGGTGCATATGGCCCTTCTCTTTACTACGTCTGTATCTTTGGGGTAAACACCCAGTAGTGCAATGGCTGGGTCATAGGGTAGTTCAATTTTTAACTTTTTAAGGGACCTCCACACTGTTTTCCAGAGTGGCTGTACCAACTTGCATTCCCACCAACAATGTAGGAGGGATCCCCTTTCTCCACATCCTCTCCAACAATTGTTGTTTCTTGCCTTGTCTATCTTTGCCATTCTAACTGGCGTAAGGTGGTATCTCAGTGTGGTTTTGATTTGAATTTCCCTGATGGCTAATGATTTTGAACATTTTTTCATGTGTCTGTTAGCCATTTGTATGTCTTCATTGGAAAAGTGTCTGTTCATATCTTCTGCCCATTTTATGATTTGTTTATTTGTTTCTCGTGTATTGAGTTTGAGAAGTTCTTTGTAGATCTTGGATACCAGTCCTTTATCTGTGGTGTCCTTTGCAAATATATTCTCCCATTCCGTGGGCTGTCTCTTAGTTTTTTTGACTGTTTCCTTGGCTGTGCAGAAGCTCTTTATCCTGATAAAGTCCCATAAGTTCATTTTATCTTTTATTTCTCTTGCCTTTGGCGATGTGTCGTGAAAAAGGTTGCTCTGGCCGATGTCATAGAAGTTGTTGCCTATGTTCTCCTCTATAATTTTGATGGATTCCTGTCTCACATTGAGATCTTTCATCCATNGATGGATTCCTGTCTCACATTGAGGTCTTTCATCCATTTGGAGTTTATTTTTGTGTATGGTGTGAGAGAGTGGTCAAGTTTCATTCTTTTGCATGTAGCTGTCCAATTTTCCCAGCACCATTTATTGAAGAGACTGTCTTTTTTCCACCGGATGTTTTTTCCTGCTTTATCAAAGATTAGTTGCCCAAAGAGCCGAGGGTCCATTTCTGGGTTCTCTATTCTGTTCCATTGGTCGATGTGTCTGTTTTTGTGCCAGTACCATGCTGTCTTTGTGATCACAGCTTTGTAGTACAGCTCGAAATCCGGCATTGTGATGCCCCCAGCTTTGTTTTTCCTTTTCAACAGTTCCTGGGAGATTCGGGGCCTTTTCTTTATCCATACAAATTTAAGGACTATTTGTTCCAGTTCTTTGAAAAATGTCCTCGGTATTTTGATCGGGATAGCATTGAANAGGGTCCATTTCTGGGTTCTCTATTCTGTTCCATTGGTCTATGTGTCTGTTTTTGTGCCAGTACCATGCTGTCTTTGTGATCACAGCTTTGTAGTACAGCTCGAAATCCGGCATTGTGATGCCCCCAGCTTTGTTTTTCCTTTTCAACAGTTCCTTGGAGATTCGGGGCCTTTTCTGGTTCCATACAAATTTAAGGACTATTTGTTCCAGTTCTTTGAAAAATGTCCTCGGTATTTTGATCGGGATAGCATTGAAAGTGTAGATTGCTCTGGGTAGCATGGACATTTTAACTATGTTAATTCTTCCAATCCATGAGCATGGAATATTTTTCCATCTTTTTATGTCTTCCTCAATGTCTTTCAAGAGTGATCTATAGTTTCTAGAATATAGGTCCTTTACGTCTCTGGTTAAGTTAATTCCAAGGTAACGTATGGTTTTTGGTGCTATTGTAAATGGGATCGTATGGTTCTTGACTCTTTTCTTGTTGATGTGATCTATCACACTGATCGATTTGCGAATGTTGTACCACCGTTGCATCCAAGGGATGAATCCCACTTGGTCTTGATGGATAATCATTTTAATGTACTGTTGGATCCTATTAGCTAGGATCTTGTTGAGAATTTTGGCGTCCGTATTCATTAGGGATATCGGTCTGTAATTCTCCTTTTTGGTAGGGTCTTTGCCTGGTTTGGGGATCAAGGTAATACTGGCCTCATTGAGTGAGTTTGGTAGTTTTTCTTCTGTTTATATTTTTTGAAACAGCTTCAGGAGAATAGGTATTATTACTAACATAATACAATAAAAAATATTATTATAATAAAAAAAAGGAGAATAGGTATTATTTCTTCTTTGAATGTTTGGTAGAATTCCCCGGGGAATCCGTCAGGCCCTAGACTCTTGTTTTTCAGGAGGTTTTTGATCACTGCTTCAATCTCTTCATAATTAATCGGTCTGTTTAAATAAATCAATTTCTTCCTGTTTCAGCCTTGGTAGTTTATAGGTTTCCAGGAAGGCATCCCTTTCTTCCAGGTTGTTTAATTTATTGGCATAAAGCTGTTGATAAAAGTTTCTAACGATCCTTCCTATTTCATTGGTGTTGGTCGTGATCATAATTTTATTAATTTGGGTCCTTTCTCTATTCTTTTG
>NW_023187692.1:0-6093 GCF_002007445.2 Ailuropoda melanoleuca | reverse complement strand
TATAATTTTATTAATTTGGGTCCTTTCTCTATTCTTTTGAATAAGTCTGGCCAGTGGCTTATTGATCTTATTTATTCTTTCAAAGAACCAGCTTCTACTTCTGTTGATCTGCTCGGGCAACTAATTTTGACAAAGCAGGAAAAAATATCCAGTGGAAAAAAGACAGTCTCTTCAATAAATGGTGCTGGGAAAATTGGACAGCTATATGCAAAAGAATGAAACTGGACCACTGTCTCACACCGTACACAAAGATAAACTCCAAATGGATGAAAGACCTCGATGTGAGACAGGAATCCATCAAAATCATAGAGGAGAACATAGGCTACATCCTCTTTGACATCGGCCACAGCAACTTTTTTCATGACACATCTCCAAAGGCAAGAGAAACAAAAGAAAAAATGAACTTGTGGGACTTCATCAAGATAAAAAGCTTCTGCATAGCTAAGGAAACCATCAAAAAAAACTAAGAGGCAGTCCACAGAATGGGAAAAGATATTTGCAAAGGACACTACAGATAAAAGATCTACAAAGAACTTCTCAAACTCAATACACGAGAAACAAATAATCAAATCAAGAAATGGGCAGAAGATATGAACAGACGTTTTTCCAATGAAGACATACAAATGGCTAGCAAACACATGAAAAAATGTTCAAAATCATTAGCCATCAGGGAAATTCAAATCAAAACCACACTGAGATACCACCTTACGCCAGTTAGAATGGCAAAAATTGACAAGGCAAGAAACAAATGTTGGAGAGGATGTGGAGAAAGGGGATCCCTCTTACACTGTTGGTGGGAATGCAAGTTGGTACAGCCACTTTGGAAATCAGTGTGGAGGTCCCTTAAAAAGTTAAAAATTGAACTACCCTATGACCCAGCCATTGCACTACTGGGTATTTACCCCAAAGATACAGATGTAGTGAAGAGAAGGGCCATATGCACCCCAATGTTCCTAGCAGCATTGTCCACAATAGCTAAATTGTGGAAGGAGCCGAGATGCCCTTCAGTAGATGACTGGATCAAGAAGATGTGGTCCATATATACAATGGAATATTACTCAGCCATCAGAAAGAACAATTTGCAGCAACATGGACAGGACTGGAGGAGTGAAATAAGTCAAGCAGAGAAAGACAATTATCATATGGTTTCACTCATTTATGGAACATAAGAAATAGCAGAAGATCAGTAAGAGAAGGAAGGGAAGAATGAAGGGGAGATCAACAGAAGGGGGAATGAAGCATGAGAGACTATGGACTCTGGGAAACAAACTGAGGGCTTCAAAGGGGAGGGCGGTGGGGGATTGGGATAGGCTGGTGATGGGTATTAAGGAGGGCATGTATTGCATGGTGCACTGGGTATTATACGCAAGTAATCAATCATGGAACTTTACATCAAAAGCTAAGGATATACTGTATGGTGACTAACATAACATAATAAAAAATTATTTAAAAAATTTTTTTTATTATTGAGTAGCAGGAGTTCTCTGTGTGGTCTGGATATTAATCCCTTCTCAGATAAATGATTTGCAAGTATTTTCTCCGATTCTGCTGGTTGTATTTTCTCTCTCTTGTTAGTGCCCTTTGATGCACAAAAGTTCTTAATTTTGATTAAGTCCACTTTATGTGTTTTGCTGTTGTTGCCAGTGCTTTTTGGTGTTGTATCCATGAAATCCTCATTGCCAAATCCAATGTCATAAAGATTTTTCCCAATGTTTTCTATAAGCGTTTGTAGTTTTAGCTCCTAAGTCTAGGTCTTTGGTCCATTTTGACGTAGTGTTTGTACGTGTTGTAAGGTTCATTCTTTGCATGTGGATGTCCAGTTTCCCCAACACCATATGTTGCAAAGACTGTTCTTTCCCCATTGAATTGTCATGGCATCCCTCTTTAAAATACTTCCAGTGCTTTCTGATGAGTTCCCACTGACTGACCTTAAGAACTAACTCAACAGATTGGGCCTCTCTGGTCCTCCAATCAGTAAGACATTGAACCTTTTACTGTACTCATGTGTGACTGTCATCCCAACTGAGGCATTATATGCCCATATGAAAGATGGAGGTTCTTACTCAATAGTACCTTTCATGGAATTTCCTTGAATTTGGTTTTTTCCAATTTAGTTTCACTTTGAATCACAATGTATTATGTGGATAAGACATTTTAGCTTGGAAAAAATTCAGTCAGTGCTGTGGATACCTGATTTGACTAGGAGAAAAGCAAAGACCTTGGACATAGCTTTCTAATTATTTTTGGTGCTATGACCTCACAATTCCAAGTGTTGGATGCTGTTGTAAATAAGCCTTTTAAGGTGTCTGTAACAATAATTCACAGAGATCGTAAATATACACTTGTGGAGTAGAATTATAACACAGCAAAAAGGATAACGTATGAAAACAGGTACTTGTGACCAGGGATTAAATTTTCAGTTTGGGCAACCAAAGTGAATTCAAAAAGTCTAAAAAGTCAGGAAACTTAGACCCAGGCAAAACTGACACTCTCTGGAAAAACACCAGGCAACATGGAAGGCAGGTCTGCCTGGATGAGAGCGTGTGCCAAGATATGGGGTGGGGTATTTGGACAGCATGGGTATGTTTCCTGTGAGAGTGGAAAACCAGCAATGCATTTGAGTTAATATGTAATTTCTTGACTGTTATTCTTAAATCAGTAGAGGGGGGAGGGAGAAGGAGAGAGTGGAACTAAATATTGTCCATAGAAGGTTGACTGTTCCATTTACATTCTCCAAAGTTGCTATAGTTTCACCAAAACACTTCTTTTGGACTCCCCATTTATGAAATGGAAGCCTCCTCATGTTTAGAACTGCCTCATTTGGGGTATATAGGGCAGTATTCCCAGGACAAGTTCGCACTGGCATTTTGTCTCCATATCCCACATACGCCTTACATGTGAATGCTTAAGACGTCTCTACTGCTCTGTCGAATGCAAGAAACAGTTCTGTGGAAGCTCGATCCTACTGGGCAAGGTCATGAACGTGCACACTCACATACCCTGTGTTCTGTGTTTTAGGTAGGTGAGCCCCGGGACAAAGTCAGCCCTGTCAGTCACCAGTTCCAGCTGCGATGCTCTAAGTCACAATAAGTCTGAACACTTGCTGTCTATGGACCTGCCCTGACTCTTAGAGCCTGCTTATGGGGGAAGGTGAGTGACTGCAAAATATCTTTTACTTGCTTGTCTGTGTACCAGGAGCATAGGTAACAAGGTCAAAGTCAGCCTTGAGAACAGTGAGGCCATGTGTTTGACCCTCTTCTGTCCCTGATGTGATACCACTGGGGAGCAGTGCCAGGAAGTTTAACAAAGAAAGGCGGTGGACACCGTGCGTGATTGTGTAGGAATAGCTTTCCTGGCTGATTCTAGAGTCGAGGTGCACTTTGAAGAAGCAGGTCTAAGCTGAGACAGAACGTTTATCCATGGCTTTTTCCCTTGAATGTTTGAAGAGGATGGGAACCCTAAGAACTGTTTTCCCCTAAGTATTCCCTGCTTTTACCCCTCCTGGCCCTTCTCCCACCATTTGCCAAAGAATGCTGGATGGGGACTCTGAAGAGCTGGGCTGCTGTCACCTTGTTTATTGGGTTCCCCATAAATGTGCACCAGCCTCGTGCAGGGCCCTCGTGCTAAGCACAGCCTGCTAGCCTGGCCCTACTGACAGTCCTGTGTGTGCAAGCGTGCAGCGCTGTGTGTGTGGCTGTGCCGGGAAGGAGCCTGTGTGGCCGGCATGTGTGTTCATGCATAGAGGAGCACGTGGACAGGAATGGGGGGTGTGTGCATGTGTGCAGAGTGTGTGTGCCTGTGAACGGGAGTGTGGGGGCATGCACAGGTGCAAGAGCATGTGTGTTCTGTGCCCCTGTGCACTCCGGGACCCTGAGGTCCAGACTCTCTCTGCCGGGCCTGCAGAACCCACGTTCTCTGGCCTCAGATTGAGGCCTCGAGTTCCTTCCGTGGCGCACGTGCCGTGGTCATCCCTAGGCCGCTTGTAGGTTATTCATCTGTGTCTTTATGTTACACAGGCTTTGCTCAGTCCTTGAGAATACATTCTAGGGTGCTTTACTCACCTGGAGACACAAAGGTGGCCATTGAGATGTTTAAGCTGTGCAATTTATTAATTCAGATTCACAACACAAATATTATATAGGTTCTTAGTTAACATACCCCCCGCCAGGTGGCTGTCAAAGAAACATGTGCATCTTTTAAAAGTCACAAAACTTAACAACAAGGGACACTGGGCTCNGAGTTAACGTACCCCCCCCAGGTGGCTGTCAAAGAAACATGTGCATCTTTTAAAAGTCACAAAACTTAACAACAAGGGACACTGGGCTCCTCACTGCCTTTCCAGATGTTTTCATTGTTCTCAGTAGCAGCTTCTTTTCTGCCTGCATGTTGTCTGTCTGGGTTTGTTTGTTAATTGCAGCTCAGCGTGTTAATCCTGTGGTGCTTGATCCAGTTCCATAAGCCTGGGCCTGTGTTGTTTCGCTCTTTTCTTTGTTCCTCCCATTGAGGATGGTTAAAACCATTTCAACTTCCAGGTGTCTGGTTGGGCTGAATGTCAGTGACTGGTCACAGTCGACTTGAACTCTGCTGGATTTGGATGGGAGCCGATGGGAAGTCTCCTTTGTCATTACTGGTGTGTCCCAGGCTGTGGTCAAGAGTGAGGCCAGCTATGTAAACCAGAGCCAGGTCTGACCGGTATTCTTCAGGTATCTCTGGAGCCCAGGCCAGGCTGCGGCTCACCAAAGCTGGGAGCCGAGGGGAACCCACACAGGGCTTTCTGCCTCTTTTCCAGTCCAGGCAGGTGCATGCTGGGGAGCCCTGCACTGCTTGTTAGCCTGCTGTCTGCCTGGCTGCATTTGCCAAGTACCCATATGCTTGATGGTCTGGGCATCTGACCCCATGTCAGGCATGGGACATGGCTACAGAAGCAGTGGGTGGAACCCATGAGAACAGGAAACCCACAGCCATCCAGGAGGTGGCTGGCCACTGAGCCCAACATGTCCCAGTGACCCTGAAGCCTCTGAGTGCCCACAGCTGGCCAACCCCTGGGTGGTATGGCACTTGCAGGCGGGGATCCCGCACCCCATTTGCAGTGCGCCCTCTACCCAGAAACTGCCCAAGTTCACGTCCTAAGTTCTCACCAGGCGTGGTTTCTCTTGGCTGCCTCTGGCACGCAGGGGTGCCCCCATCCCTTGGTTTCTCTGGACCTCTGGGCCACTCCCTTCTCTTTTGTGGCCCCACACCCTCAGCCACTTCCTTTTGGCTGGTGACTCTGGTCCTTCATGTCCCTCCTTCGTACCACTTCCTTTCCATCTAGGCTCTCTCTGCTTCCCGCCTGCACAAAACAGGCCAGCGTGCCCCATGGCAGTACATCTGCTTGTGGTAACCCCCCAGACGGCTGGCCTTGCTGTCACCACCTGCTTACCTTGCACCAGACCTGCCTGTTGAGGGCTGAGGCCTGCGCTGGCCAGACACACCAGCCAGTGTCTGGTCCTCCCCAGGCCCTCAGTAGCACTTGACGCTGTCGGCTGCCCAGTGGGCAAGAGCCGGGTTTCCATGGCCCAAGCTTTACGACCGGGCGCAAGCCATGTGTGACTGTGCTGCTCCTTCCCTCGTCTGTCTGGGAGTAAGGACGGATCCTCCACAGAGACCTGCTACGAGGTGGGAAGTAGCCGGCAGGACCAGACGCATGGCAGGACTGTCTGCAGGCCGGATCTCAGCACCCTCCTCCTTGCTTGGCCAATAGTGGCTGACGTCCCCAGGACTCAGGGCTCAGTCGGGCACTGAGGACAGAGCTGCCCAGGCTGTGTGGAGCACAGCGAACAGCCCCCCGTCATGGCAGTGACAGTGTCTGAGCCAGTCTGTCACTTTGTGCCAAGCTTCAAGCATGTATATCCTTCCACTGAGGAATGATGTCTGTAAATATGTATTCCAAGGAAACAAGAGAGGGACAGGAAGAGGTCCACCCAAAGAGGGCTGTGGAAACATTCTTTGACATAACGACGCAGGGCTCCTGCGTGGCTCAGTCAGTTAAGTGTTTGCCTTTGGCTCAGGTCGTGATCCCGGGGTCCTGGGATTGAGCCTGAGTTGGACTTC
>NW_023187691.1:0-1114 GCF_002007445.2 Ailuropoda melanoleuca | reverse complement strand
AGTGTCCATGGGGCAAAACCCACAATGCGGAGAACATTCTGTTGATGGATTGGACAGGCAGGTAGCTCAGCACCACCTGGGGAGAGCAGCCTTAATGATTTGGGCAGCCTGGGTATCTAGCCTCATGCAGCACAGGTGTCTGGAGCCTGGGCTGACCCAACGCATGCAGGACGCAGCTCAGACGGCCGCAGGGGTTCCCTTAAAACCCCAAGTGACTGGCAAGTGGGAGTTCCAGGAGGAACAAAGGCTTGGACACTTTTCCTGGCTGACCAGGAGTCAAAACTGTGAGAACTTTCCTCTAATAACGTGGATCTGCCACTACCAGTGACTGGGGCAAGAGGAGGGCATTCAAGAGTTAAGTTGCTGGAATTTGCTGAAAAAGAAAAGCCTTAGCGGGGGAGCCTTATTCTCACTGTAAGAAAAAAAAGGCCAATGAAGACCTGTGTCCTCATGCGCTTATTGGTGCCCTCCGTCCCATGACAAGTACACTCGCGTGTATAAATACGCACACACGAGCACACGTGCATGAGTGTATGTTCACACACGCAGGCACCCTTAAAGACAGGCTCAAGCTTCCAGGAGGGCAACAGCAAGTTCCAGTGGGGTCCCCCAGTGTTTGCTGCACTGTCTTATATAAAGCGTGGGGGCGGGGGAGTGGGAAACACAGTTATGTGAGAGCATATGAGGTCTCGTGCTCTAGGGGAAAGGTGAGGCTGCATCAGAGTCCTGAGCTGGAGCTTGGGAGGATCAAGGAGTGACCTGCTTCTCCGAAGTCTTTTTCGCACCCCCACTCTCGGGCAGGGAGAGTTCCTCCTACAAGGCCTGCCCAGGACGCTGGGGCCAAATCTCCCAAGGTCCCAGGTTCACAAAAGATGACCTGGGACCCTGGTCTTTGAAATCTTAGCTGCCATGCTTCCTAGCTCGGTGACTCTGGGGAAGTAGCTCAACCTCTCTGTGCCTCAGTTTCCTCATCTATAAAATGGGAACCCACCAACCCCAGAGCTCCCGGGAAATGATGTGTGTAAAGTAGCCTGACATGTAACAGATAATAACATGGTTATCTACGATTATTATGATTATTCTTTTGGTTTATTGCATGAACCTTTTCCCCAGC
>NW_023187690.1:0-636 GCF_002007445.2 Ailuropoda melanoleuca | reverse complement strand
ATGTTTTGCTCTAAGCCTTATCAGTGAAAGTTACTGCTTCAAGGGTTAAGTTATAGCTCCCAAGAGATCCTGTTATCTCCCAGCTAGAGCTTTGAGAATGAACAGGCGGAGCTGAAGTGGCAAAGGCTAGGTGAGGGATAGCTAATGCAGGTAAAGATTTCTATCTCCCTTGATTCCTTGCCCCAGAGTTCATTTTCATCTGCATAACAACCACGTCTCAGCATCTGCAATGCTCAGGGCTCCAGGGATCATTGCTTTGCCCCTGACAGTCTACTTTACATTTCTTGGTACCTANGTACCTAGGCTACCTCTGTACCCAGCACCCACAAGACAGTGGGCATTTGGGTTCCTGTACCCAATAGAGCTACAAAAATCAAAACCCTTCTCTTCCTGAAGTTCCCAAGCATATTCAGATGAGCTACATTCACAGTGAAGCCTTGGCCCCACCATAATCTTTAAAGCAGCTGAGGGATGCTTGGGTGGCTCAGTCCTTGGGCATCTGCCTTCAGCTCAGGTCATGATCCCAGCACCCTGGGATCAAGCCCGCATCAGGCTCCCTGCTCAGCTGGGAGCCTGTTTCTCCCTCTCCCACTCCCCCTGCTTGCATTCCCTCTCTCTCTGGATGTCTCTCTTACT
>NW_023187689.1:0-570 GCF_002007445.2 Ailuropoda melanoleuca | reverse complement strand
GTGTGGCTTTTTCCTCCTGGTGACTTTCCGCTCCTCCTTAGAGGGTCAGAGCAAATATGGCTATGCAGGAACTCTGGCCCAGAGCTGCAATGTCACAGTCCCCTTTTTTCAATAATCATCTAGGTCAAACTGTCTCCACTTCTGTGTGTACCAAATTCCACAGATCCATGCTAATTGTGCCTGCTGCACCTCCCAGGGGAGTTCCCGGGAACTGCGAGTGTCTCTGTGCTTTGTAATTCTACAACTGTTACCAGCCATGGGCTCATGTGTGCACCCTTTTCTGCAGCTCCCAGGTCACACTGGGTGCTGCCCCAGTATCCTTCCATTGGCCACCCTTCCCTGAGAGCTGTTGCCCTCTTGTGGGCACAAGCCATTTTATATCTTCNGCCCTCTTGTGGGCACAAGCCATTTTATATCTCCCCTGGGAGACATTAACAGCCCGCACCTTCTAATCCTTTACAGGGCAGTCAGAGAGTGGTTTCCCTACCAGCTTGGCTCTTGGTTTATGGTGACTGGAGCTGAGAATCCCTTCTTGGCTTGCTGACCATAACCAGTCTCCCTGTTCCACTC
>NW_023187688.1:444-621 GCF_002007445.2 Ailuropoda melanoleuca | reverse complement strand
GTTTTTCCAGTTTTTTGTATCTCTGAGGCTCTCAGCCTGACATTTTACCTAAGGAGCAAGTAGGTACAGACGTAGTAGCTACTGTCTCTCAATGTTCAATGACACATTGCCTACCTCTCTGGGGAGAAAACCGCCTAGAAAAATTAAGATGGTTTGCAGGTTTCACCAACTCTTCAT
>NW_023187688.1:0-178 GCF_002007445.2 Ailuropoda melanoleuca | reverse complement strand
AAGAAGCAGGCTCATAGCGGAGGAGCCCGATGTGGGGCTTGATCCCACAATGCCGGGATCATGCCCTGAGCGGAAGGCAGACGCCTAACCGCTGTGCCACCCAGGCACCCCTGAATGATTCCACTTCTATGAGCTACCGCGAATAGTCAGATTCATAGAGAAAGTACAATGGTGGTCG
>NW_023187687.1:0-2226 GCF_002007445.2 Ailuropoda melanoleuca | reverse complement strand
ATAACAGTACCTACCTTATGGGGGTATTGAAATTAAATGAGAAAATAATGCAAAAGTGCTTAGCCCAATGCCTGACACAATGAAGTTCTGCGTAAGTTTTAGCTGAGGTAATACTAATAGGTCAGGAAGTCTTTACATGAGTCAAACTTTCCTAGTGATAACTGCCATCTTCTGAAGAAGATTTGACTTCTTCGTTTCAGCTTTAGAAACACACTCTAGTACTCATGCAGGTAATGGTCTCCTGACTGGACCCACATACATCCTATCCAGACACTGTGGAGTGCTCCCACCTAACTTGTCTCAGTACCGTGGAGCAATTAGATAGCAGGAATCTTGATATTATTCTTATGTATTTGTTGCAAAGAAATAGTTCCCATTAATCCTTTTTATAGGTTAAATTTATTTTTCAATAACCATACCTATAGTTTGTACTTACTGGGTTTTAAGATTCCAGTTATGCTAGCTTCCAAAAATGAATCAGGGTGTTTACAAACTTTTTCTGTGGCTTGGTATAGCATGAATAACCATATGTATGACCTGTTTTTAAGGATTAAATAGAACCCAATTACAAAACTATCTTGTCTTAATACATGCTTCTGTGGCATATCTTTTTTTTTTTTTCCTAAAGGGGGCTCTTTAATTATCTTTCCAATCTAGTATACAGTTATTGGTCTGTTCAGGTTTTTTTTTTTTTTTAACTTTTCTTGGATCAATTTTGGTACTTTATACTTTTATAGAAAATCATATAGTTCTTTCAGACTTTCAAACTGATTATCTTATAACCACACACAATATTCTCTTATAATTCTTTTAATCTATTCAGTATCTATGGTATCTTTCTCATTGCTAATCTCATCTGTTTCTGTTTTCTCTTCCTTTTAATGAGACTTAGTGGGTCTTTTCAGGTTTTTAACTTTTTCTATCTTTTTGTTAGTTTTTATTTCATTATTTTAAAATTTTATCTTTATTAATTTATATCTCCTGCTTTCTATTGACTTAGTTTGGTATTATTTTTCCAATATTTAAAATTAGAAATATTAAATTTAATATTAATATTAAATCACTTAATTTGAGTTTTTATTTTTAGTAATTAAAGTATTGAGGAGTAAATTTTCATCTGCATTTAGCCTTAGTTACATCTCATGTATTTTAATATGAAGTGGTATGTTGTTACTTTCTAGTTTGCTTTTACTTTGGTTTAGGATTTAGTGTGCTTCTTAATTTCTATTTTTTTAGAGTATTTTCTTATTTTCTAATAGTTAAGGTTTTTCTTCTCTTTTTATTATTGATTTCTAGTTTTATTGGATTATAATCAGAAAATAAGGCCTGGAAGAATTTCTGATGTCTATAATTTATTAAGGTTATTCGTAGCCAGATATACAATCAAATATCACAATTGGAAGAATATGTATTCTTTGATGTAAGATACATTTTTCTATGTGCATATCACGTTTCTAAAATTGTCTTTATTTTAAATATTGTAATTGGATTCATTAGTGCCAAAGAAATCAAGAGTTTCTTTGGCACTAATGTTGCTTGGCACAAAAATATTATATCTTTTTTGTGAATGATATCTTTTGTCATTTCATAGTACTCTTTTTCTTCTTGAATTATTGTTTAGTCTGATATTAATATTATAGCTGTGGGGTTTTTTGGCATGTATTTTCCTGGTATATTATTAATAATCATTTATGTTTGCCTATTCCTTGTCTCTTCCCTTTAGGTGTGTTTCTTACTAATAACATTTAGCAGTTAGGGAGCCGTTGTGCCTCTCCTGGGAAACTTGGTTGTGACCACTGGTACCTAGTATTAGCACTAAGCCATAATAGCCAGAGTTATTATCTTGGGCTTTAAGCAAAGGCAAGTCTTCCCTGTGGCTTGTTCTTTTGCTCTCACCTGAATCTATAGATAATAAACTGATCCTCATCAGTCTCTGGAGGTATCTGGGAAATGCAAAGTGTTAGAACCCCTCTCCAGGAATTGCCAGCAGGTTCTAGAGATTTTCTTTGATGCATTGCTACAAGGAGCAAGGCAGGGTCATGAGCTATGTGTCAAGGTCAATGTCTTCTTCTAGATTTAATAAATATTCACATACAGGTGTACCTTCTTTTTAATGGTAGCTTAAGTATATGATAAAAAGTATCTACCAAATTAAATAAAGAATGTTTCACCTTGGGAGGTCACATGATTTTTTGTAAGGAGCCAGGCTTTACTTAAATTGAGACT
>NW_023187686.1:0-1377 GCF_002007445.2 Ailuropoda melanoleuca | reverse complement strand
CACGTCTGCTCAGTGCTCTGCGTCCCCAGTGGCCAGAGCAGAACCCGGCTGGGCCAACCCTCCGAATCGACCGTTGTGTGCATGAACGAATGTGCTTTCTGGGTCTGTTTCTTCGCATATACATTGAACGTGGTGGTGCCTGGGCTCTTGCAGGAGGTGGTGGCCCAGAGGGATGGCGAGCCCGGCTGGGGGCAGGGCAAGCCTAGAGAGCCTCGCCGAGGGGAAGAGGCTGCAGTAGTCCTCTTACGTGTCTCTGAAAATGTTGCCACGAAGATAATTGGCAGAAGAAATGATACTCTTCCTGATGCTTTGGCTCTCAAAACAAAAAATGCGACTGCTTCTCCGTCTACACTCGACTGACGGGTTTAAGCAGATGGAGACGCACTGTGGTGTATCACAGAAGAGGCACCTCAGGGAGGACCTCAGCAGCCGGCAGCTGTGCGGGGGGACAGCCAGCTCCCCCGCGGCCACTTCTCGGTCACAGTGTTCTCTTTCGCTCCCTTTCCGAAGCCGTGGTTTTCCACTTAACCTTTCTGGGCCTCCGCTACCTTGTCTGTGAAATGGGCTCCCTGTCAGCCCCTGGTAGGGGTGCTGGATGGCCAGAGCACACATGCGTGCACTCACACACACACGTGTGCACACACACATTCCTGCATACATGTGTGCACACATCCACATAGGTGAGCATACACACACCTGCACACGCATGCGCACCCGCCCACACGTGCATACACACGCCCGCACACGCATGCCTACCCGCCCACACGTGCATACACACGCCCGCACACGCATGCGCACCCACCCACACGTGCACACACACGCCCGCACACGCATGCCCACCCACCCACACGTGCATACACACACCTGCACACGCATGCGCACCTGCCCACACGTGCATACACACGCCCACACACGCATGCCCACCCGCCTACACGTGCATACACGTCTGCATAGATGTGCATACACACATGTGCCTGCACACACATGTACACCACACACCCACTCCCCACATGTGCACATACACCACACACATGTGTACACACATACCTACTCACACACGTACGCCCACACACACCCACTCCCCACACGTGCACACACAAGGTGTAATTGTTATGAAACCAAGTGAACCGTTTGCCCTTTATTTTTGTGATAGCTCTGGGCTGTGATCTCACGTGGAGTCTGGTAAACATGAGAGTGATGGACCGTGTCTCCGGCTTGGGTAATAGTGACTCACAATCTTCCCTGGGTGGGAGGGGCCCTCTCTGGGCCCCACCTGGGAGAGCGTGAATGGTGGTGCCTGGCGAGCATTCTTGCGTTGATGATGGGACTTTGCAGCGAGTGTCCTCTATCTCTCTCTCTGTGTCTCTGCCGCTGTCT
>NW_023187685.1:0-1942 GCF_002007445.2 Ailuropoda melanoleuca | reverse complement strand
TTTGTGATACTAGAGCTGGACCCTATAGATGTTTTTTCTTACTGGAGTGATTTGTAATGTGAGAGCAAGAGGAAGGGATTTGTTTTCCTTCTTCCAGTGTGCTCTGGCAGCCAGCATATCCATTTGGGGTGTGTGTGTATACATATATGTATGTATATATATGTATGTATATGTGTGTGTGTATATATGTATGTATGTGTGTGTATATATATTTATGTATATGTGCGTGTGTGTATGTATATATATGTATATATGCATGCATGCGGGTAGAAGTGGGAGGTATGCTCACCTCTGCAGCCTCATGGTTCAGCTGAAGCCTTAACCCTCCAGAAGGTTTTTCCTCCATTCAGCTGCATGCTACCCCTGTGGTCCAGCTATGGTGGTTGACCTTTGGTCAGCTGAGTTTCCATGAATGGGCTATGTGTTCACGTAGCAGCCATCTCTTTCCTCAGAGGTCCGAATCTTCAGCCTGTGGAAAGGTCTCCTATAAGCTTCTAAATTTCTTCTATGTATGTTCATCCTCAGTCCTACAAATAGCTGCATCCTGCAGTCGTCTCTTCAGTTGCTACTGTGCTTTAGAAGCTTCTTTTACTCCATTTAGTGGTCAGTCTTTACTCAATTTTTACATTAAATTTTCCCTGCTCAATGTACTGGTGTGGTTTCTGTCTCCTGACTTGACCCTATCTGATATGCAAGCATAGTCGTGAGATTTCTGGGAGAAATATAGCAGATAATCCTGTCTTCTGTGCAGCAATAAGGAATAGTATAGTTTAGATTTACCCGAAAAGGTGAAGTTACAAGTATTAACCACAGAGACAAGTGAAGACAATATGATAAAGCTCCCAAGTACAGGACCTGTAGTAATTTCCCAATCTGTAGTATTTTGTGTTTTGCCTAAAGATGTTTGTCATAACATTGGATCACCTCTACTTTTACCTAATTAATATGTTCCTTTCAACCAAACCGTTTTTAATTAATCTTTATTTTGTATAGTTTTAGATTTACAGGAAAATTGAGCAGGGAGTACAGATCAATCCATTTTTAAACTTGTTTAAAAATTGATAAAATCTTAGGTAATAATAATATAAATTTGCTGTAAATAGAATTTATAAAAATAAGTATTAAAGTGTTCACGTATCAACTAAAATTATATCTTGTAACATTACGTGTATTGTACTTTGAAAGATTCTGGGCTATAAGCCAACTATGTTCGTGCACTTTTTTGTTTGAAGAAAGTGTGAATATTGTTTCAAACACTATCTTCTTTGAACAACAGAAATACCCCTATATACATCTATATTTGCATTTGTGTACATATCCATAAATCTCTCTATGACTAATATCTACGTCTCTGATGTCTTAATCTATATACCACCATTTCCTTGGAAATTTGCTCACTTAATCGATGTATTGGCATAAATCAGCCCCATTATTATCCCTCATCTGGTCTTGAACTTCCCTACTTTCCTATTTAAATCCTCACCTTGAAAGGACAAAACCAAATGGCTTTCTCCACCCTTTTTTTTTTAGACGATAGCAATCAAACAGCGCTATTCATGATTCATCAGAGCTCAAGAAATGCTTTCAGTGAAGATGATGAGGAAGAAATTTCAAGGATTTTCTATTTTTTTGAGTTCAAACAAAGCATGTAAGGTTGCTGTTGCCACAGTAACAGATTGGTCTGCATTAGTACATAGCTTTGTTTTTAATAATAGGAAGCTGGGTTCTGTGTGTCTGTGTATGTATGCATATTTGTGTACTTTTCTTCCTCTCAATATTTGTGATTTTTTTGTAATGGTATATGCATATATAGATCCATTTAAGAAATAAACCACATATTTTTGTATTCCTTCTAGGGAATAGATTGTTCCCCTTTTTCACTAATACCAACAGTATTGCAATGAACATACATGTGTATACTTCTTGAACATGTAAAAAAAAA